>NW_023416719.1:0-116654 GCF_012460135.2 Molothrus ater | reverse complement strand
AATGTCTTCAGACCTACTAACAAAAGAAGTTAAAAATAGAAATTCTATTTGAAGAGACTGTTTAAAGCAATGAACAGCCAGTCTTGGTATTTGTATCTTTCTAAAACCTTTAATTCCAAGGTTGCCTTCCTGAACCTCAGTTTACTTTAGAAACATTGTGTTTATAAAACAGACCCAGTTCAATTGCTTCTGCAAACTCACCTTCATTTTATAGGATTGTACTTCAAGAAATCTTGCTTCATTCAAACATTGAAAGTACAGATTTGACATCATCTGTGACCCTTCGATCTGTCTGAACTGTATTTCATTGTGTGAGTTTCTCAGTTGCTTCAAATAAGGACAGAATCTTTTCAATTTGCATAGCATGTTATCTGAAGATCTCCTGTCTGCTTTCTTCACTTGCTTAATGGGAAGACAAGGGAAATACATTTGAATGTTATCTTTTAGAGTCTACTTTTACCTACCAGTGTGCTTATATGGACTAGAACCAATGTCAGCTTGAAAGAAGGTATTGTCACGATTCCGCTGATACCAAGGGGTTGGTTAACTGGTTGGTTTGTTAACTGATCTCGGAGTGCAACAGACAACCTGGAAAGGGGATTGCAGTATCAATCCAAACAAATGCACCTTTATAGAATGACCACAGCAAATGCCTGAAAGGAATCAGGGAGAGGAAAAGAATAAAAAAGAGGGGAGAAAGAGAGAGGAGTATAGCTACCAAACATGGAGAGACTAATCCTCTTAGTCCAGCCGATAGAGTTTGCCTAGTCACGTTGGGAAGATCTCAAAGTCCTGGTTAACTCAAGGTTCTATTATAGTCCATTGCTGAGGGGAAACAGAATCTTGAAATGGCTGAGGGGGAACAGATACAATCAAGAAGAAGAAGAAGTCTATTGAAATTGCTGAGGGGGAAAAAGGTATTGAAGACGGGTACAGACAGTCCATGTTCTCAGCAGGATAAGTCAGTATCAGCAGTGAGTGGGACCCACTGTTTCAGGACTGCTTTCTGGGGGAAACCAGTCTAGGTCCGGTGAACACATCTGTAGGCAACACTCAGCAGCATCCTGCTTCAGTCAGGCCAGCACCCCTGCATCAGAATTACAGGTGTCTCAGTCTCAGTCCTTGGTAGGGGGGCTTCAACCTCGGTGCCTCACGCTGGTAGTGGAGATGAAGGATTTTCCATGGGGGGGCTACCAAGTTGCCCCAGCAAGTTCATCTGGCCAAGAGGTGGGAAAATTCCTGGTCTATTGTCGTGAAGCAGGTGCAAGCATATAGGCCGGGTCGCCCTTTGGCAGGCCCTGCTAGAAGCAGTCACTGAAGACACAGCTGTGAACAATCACTTGGCAGGCCAGAATTCTGCTCAGGGGCCTCAGGATTTTTGGTGTTCATCCATTACTGGCAGGCCAGAGGTCCCATCGGGTCCTCAGGGTCCTGATATCGGTCCTGTGGACGGTCGTGAGGCAAATGAGGGGGACCTCAGACCGTCTTTCACAGCACCTGGTGACTCACAACAGGCTTCAAAGGGTCTTCATCAGCAGTGTTCTGTACTATTGTTATGTACTTGTCGCACATTGGTAGCATATCCCGGAAAGCAGAGACAATACGTCAGACAGAGAGAGAGAAGGGAAGGACAAGAAAAGATAGAAAAAGGCGGGGGTAAGGAAACAAGAAACAAATATAATAACAGTAATTTAAACCATATTATTTTGAAACATTTTTTTCAAATATCTGAAACTAATCACAAATAATCAAAGGCAATAAAGCAATAAACAAATCAACAACAGTTAATTTAAAATATTTTTTTTCAAAACAATTCACCAAAAATCAAAAGTAATTTTCTTATAATCATCAAAGAAAATTGAAGACGATTTCAAAACACATCCTCTCATTTATAGTCGCCTTGTGTCAATAGTCTTGGAGATGTCCACAGTGAAAAGGACATCAGCCAAGTTGTGTGCATTAATTACAGACATCAATTTTGTTAACTCTTTCATCATTCTCCAATTCATAATGAGTAAGATTGCTGATTAAAAAACCCCAATCAAAACGAAACGCAAAAGGGCAATGATGGGATGACACATACTGTTCAGGACTCTTGTGGCAATAGGTGACCACCCAAAAAGAGTATCCTACCACCTGTGTTCAGCATCTTTTCTTACTCTCTCTATGACATGGTGTATTTCTTTCACATTGTGATGAACAGTTACCAGTGCTTTCTGTCTATTCTTCTTGATCTTCTCCAATATTTCCATGAAGTCCTGATGAAGCAAAGATTGCTTTACCAAAGTAATGTTCATCCCAATGGGAGTAGGTAAATGTCCTGGTTTAGGGCAAATTTGGGAGAAAACCTCCAAAAGGTGGACCCTCCAGAAAACAAACCCACACGGCCCTTCCCCCCAACCGGGTCGGGAAGGATTCCTTGGAAACAAGTGGAAAGAACCTGTTTCTGTAACAGGCAAAGCACCCCCCAGCACACAAAAGGAACAATACCAGATGGCACCACTCTTTCACCGCTCTGAAAAAGTAGACAGCTTCAGAAAGTCTCTCTTGGGAGTGCTCGCTCTGTTATCAGTCTGTCCTGTGCTGGGGTAGCTGCTGCACCTTGGCCACAAGGTGCAAACTCTCGGTGTTTCCCAGGTCCCAGTCCGGAGCAGGTCCGAGTAGGTCCAAAAAAAGGAAAGGAGAAACAGTCCAGGAAAATTTGGACTGCTTAGCTAAACTAACTAATGAGCAGGAGCAAAAAAGCAAGAGCAAAGCAGGAGCAAAGCCGAAGCAAGAGCAAAGCGAAAAAGCAAAGCAAAAAGCAAAAGCAGCACCCATGTACTGCCCTGTCTCTGTGTTGCGCCAGCTGTGGGGGAGCGGCTGATAGCAAAACCGAAACAAAACATTCGCTCTTCACAGCCAGTCTTGAAGGCACAGAACATGATATCCAGCATAAACAGAACACACGGATGGGGATACAAGCATCATAACGTCACCCTAGGACAGTAATAGTTTGTGAATCAGTCTTTAATTGGATTGTAAAAGGTAATGGGAGGTAACTGGAGCTTCTGAAGAAAAATCACATCCCTCAATTTTGTAAAGTTACAAGCGCAAAAATTTGAATGATTTTTACTATCCACTACTGCATTTTCTACAAATACCATATCACAAGCAGTTCTAAAGCACCCACACCCATTGCCTATATATTTAAGGACTGTTTCGAAAGTCTCGTTAGGATGAATTTCAAAATGACAGATATTTTGTTCTGTGTCCAAACAAACATCCTGAGCTGGAATTGCATTACTTTCACAGATGAAGCCTTGTTCTCGGACAATAGAAGATTCCAAATTAACATAGCTCCATCATGATTTAGCCCTAATGCAATAATAGGAAATCTCAAATGCACTGAGGCATTGCGTACGGTTAACACAAGAGCTGTGGCTGTGTTTGTAATGGGGTGATGAGTAAAATTCACCAAGTTCCACCAGGACTGGAATTCTCTTTCAAAATCAGTGGCACTGTCCCAAATTCTTTTCTGAATTTCAGTAGGAAAATTGCCTTCACCTCTCTTATCATTGAGGCAGCAACTGACTGCATTGACAATTGTGCCTGGATAGAGCTAAGAGCCAAAGAAAGGTTGTTTTGTGTAGCACCGAGTGCATCAGTATACCAATTTGTGATCACTTACATTTACCTTTTCCCAAGCTGGTAATATGTTTGATAGCAAGCACTGCTGTGTTCCCAAAGCCAATAAGGATGATTGCAGTGGTTGTTTTAATTTGGTCAAATCTCTAACCATTTTGTGGCAGCCAATTTATCCATTAGTGTACTTCAGAATCAATACTATTTAGAATTCCAAAACCTGTTCCCAAAACACCGGTTATGTCTCTTAGTGTCCGTTTTTAAAGAAAAAACGGACTTTCTGTTTTTGCAGCCAGGTGGTCCAACCCTCAAAGGAAGTCCGCAAAAAAGGCAAACAGGCCGGCTGAATTTCTGAGACATTGTTTTGCATCATCAGCAATTTGACTTGTTTAAGAGACCGTGCCAGATTGAACAATATGTGTTGTTGACCAGTTTTCCTGATTATATATGGTCCAATTTCAAAACTTCTCAGGCTAAGCATAAGCGGTGGTTGGGCTGGAGTGGTGGTAGTAGAAGGTTGGTTCATACCATTTATTATCAACTTAAAAGAAAAGCCTTCACTAGTTTTGGACCAAAGACAAACTACTTCTGCAGTTTGTGTTAATGTAAAATTGTGCCAACAGTCTTGTACGCTTGGGGGCGTACAAACCTGTTCACGCTTATTTGTCTGATCTGTCAAAACACTGATTGAGATTGCTTTGCTATAAGCAGTTCCACAAATCCTTCGGCTAATTTCTTCTCCCACTCCCCCTTGAAGCTGCCAGGCTTTTTGTTTTTCCCATTCCTGCCAAGTGAACAAAAGCTTGGGACCAAGGCCACATTGACTAAGGGGACTCTCAGTCCCTTCTGCCCACTAGGATGTAACTACTGTACTCAATGTCAGCTTTGTGCTCTCAGTCCCTTCTACCCATTGGGGTGTAACTATGGTGCTCAGTGTGGGCTTCATGCTCTCAGTCCCGTCTATTCCACTGGGATGTAACTACAGTACTCAGCGTGGGTTTTGTTATAGCATCTATCTTAAATTTATGAGCTAAGCCTTTTCAACCTAACAGGTTGGTCAAGTTATTTTGCCAGCGGCATGTCACTTATGTCGGTTTAGTTAACGTAAAATTATGCCAGCAATCAATTGGTTCATTTTTACAATCCTTTGTACTTGCAACATTGTTCGTTTTGCGACCTAGAGTGTAATTACCAACATACTCCTGGCAGCAACACAGAGTAAGGGGAATTTGTTTGGCACACTCCCACTTGTTTGTAGGACACAGTCTCGCTGAAGGGATATCCCAATCATTTTTCCCATCTGGTTCCATAAAATTTCCGGCAACTGTGATGGAGGTGGATTTCTCATAGAGAGATCCTTCCATTTTTCTGCATGCTTCCACAACCAACTCACCAATTGTTCCAGTTAGGGCTCTAGTCCAGTCCTTCTGATCCCATCCCCACTCACTTGGACCATATACCTGGGGGTCATGCAGCACTATAGGCTCTAGGTTCGGGTGGCCACCCTTGGGATACGCTCCTAGAACATTAGTGGGATGGAGGGTAGCTTCAGACCACAACCACTCAGCAGGATCCTGTCCATGGAATTGTGGTAGGATGCAGAAAAGCATCACCAGTGTTATCATGGTTCAGATGATTTTCATGTTCCTCAGGGTTCTTCTGTCAAAGTAAAAACAACAGAAATCCTTCCACTGAGGGCAGAAAAGAGTTAAAATGATAGGATTATCCAGCATGTATTTATCCAATGCTCTTTCCCTAGAGCATCAGAGGCTACCCATGCATATTTCTTCAGAGGGGTTTTCAGCACTAGTGCTACTTCCCCTACAGGAGGGAGGTCCACCAGAACAGGTTGTCCAGGGTAATGTGCTGGACTTTTTGAATCGTCAGGTCGCCGAAGTAAGGGAACGATGCTTGGAGCTGTTGGGCAAAAGGCAGTGATTTTGGGACATCCATTCACCCCCCATCTACTGTTCACTCTTTTAACAGCTTCCCATAACCGAACGTCCCAATTTCCCTCCCGGGCTTCAGAAGTCCTTTCAAAAAACCCTTGGTCCTTTCTAAGATCCCCTTAGCTTGAGGGTAGTGGAAAGGGGTGTGGAAAGACCGCTTAATTCCTTCACCTTTTGCCCAATGCTGTACACCTCTAGCAGTGAAGTGGGACCTGTTATCAGATTGAATTTCCTGTGGCTTTGGGAAAGTTCCAAACCACCCCTGCAAAGCTTTAACTGCATTATCACCTGTAGCTCTTTTCAAAGCATCAGCTTGAACCAACCCAGATACAATTTCTACTCCTACTAGCACAAAGTGTTTACCTCCTGACTTCTTAAAGGGGCCAATATAGTCTACCTGCCACGCGTCCCATAAGCCTTTACCCTTTTCTTAAATGCAGAGGGTCATCTTCTAAAGGATGTCTCTCCACTCACCTGTGACATTGCTCGCAGGCTGATACGCATGTTTTACACATTTCCCTGGTAACCAGCCAACCACAAGCATGAGCTTCTTTGTACAAATCTTTCGCACCTGTGTGCTGTCTTTTTCCATGCAGCCATTCTAATAGTTGATCCCAGTCCTCAGTAATGAGTTCCTTTTTCAGGGGGCTGAGCCTTGCTAGTTCATCAGCTCTATTCTTCCACTCTCCTGCTGGATTTCCATCTGTTTGCTGAGAAGCTACCCAACCAATAGCAACATTTCCTTGGCTTGCAACATCTAAAATTTCTTGCCCCTTTTCCTTTTGCCACACTGGAATTCTGTGAACTTCCCAATCATTTTGCTGCCAGGAAGGAAGCCACTCGGTACAACCTTTGTACACTGCGTAAGAGTCGGTATAAATGCAGACAAGAGAAATGTTCTGTGCCTCACATCGAAAACACTCCAAACAGCTATGAGTTCCCCAGCCTGAGCGCTGCCTTCCCCTTTGGTAATGATTCTTTCACCAGATGAATTGTGTAAGACAGCTGTTCTATATCTCCATACCTTCCCTTCCCGTTTTGCAGAGGCATCTGTGAACCAAGAACTTGCTGCTTGTTCGGGGGAGAAAGGAAGGGCAGCTTTGATTACAGAGGCAGATTTATCTTGGCTGCTAACCAGGCTCTCAGTGCCTTGGATTGTTAGATTTTTAGCAGCATCTTCCGTTATTGAGACGGTATTACAATAGCCTTCCATCTGAGCATACCATTTCCTAACTGAGGCCCTTTGGGCTACCCCGTCAGGTTGGGGGCGGGGGGGGGGGTGGGGCTCCCATTAGTGACGATTTTGATAACTTTGAAAGGGCTTCTTAATACAATATGCTCTTGTCATGCAATTTTTTCCTCTTCTAGGAGAGCTAAGCTAACTACAAACAACCCCTTTTCCCAGGTAGTGTATCTTTTCTCAGCATCTTTGAAACCACAGGAATAAAAACCAAGAGGCCCCGTTGGACCCTCGGGACCCCACTGCCAAATGTGTACTGATAGCCCTGAGGAGGCAAATCCCCATTCCACCTGAAAGGGATCTGTGGGATGGATAGGGCCTAGTGCTTGGTGAGCTGTTGCCTCAAAAATCAGTAATTGCAATGCTTCTTCCTGAGAAGGAGTCCAATCCCATTTCATCCTTTTCCTCAGCAAGTCAAAAAGCGGCCTAGCAATTATTGAGAAATCTGGGATGTGTTTTCTCCAGAACGCTAATAGTCCTAGAGCTTGCTGGAGATCTTTCCTCAATTCAGGCCTTTGAATCTGATCTAAAGAGGTTAGGGTATCGGGTGGAATACATGTCATGCCTCCTTTCCACCAAATTCTCAAAATCTTCACTTCCTGAGAAGGTTTCTGAATTTTCTCTGCGGGTATCTGAAAATCAAGACTTTTTAAGTGAGAGATTCTTTTCTGCTGATGTTTCCCTACTACCTCTATTTCATCCTTCCCCCCCTCCCCACCACCCCCCCCCCCCGCCTCCCCCCCCCCCCCCCCCAGAGTGTCTTAAATGTATTGATTATCAGCTACAGGATCAGCAGGATCAGGTTTGGGTATTTTTTCTAATTCCTGAACTAAAGCATGGTGGGCCAAAGTGGAGGAGTGTTTGTTGCCTTGGGGAAGCCTAGTGCAAGTGTATTGCTGTCCTTTCCCATGGGAAGGCAAAACGGTCCCTATCTTCTGGCTGTATAGGTATCATAAGGAAGATGTCTTTGACATCCATAGTTGCCATTGCCATGATTGAGTGAGCCTTTTCTTGAATTGATGTTATTAATTCAGCTAAGTTAGGGACCAGTGCTGTAAGAGGGTCTGTGTTGGCATTAAACCTGCGAAAATCTACTGTTAATCTCCACTTTCCACTGGCTTTTCAGACTGGCCATACTGGTGAATTAAAAGGAGAATGTGTGTGAATTATTACCCCTTGGTTTCTCAAGTCCTGTAGAACCGCTTTGATACCTTCTCTGGCACCAGAAGGTAGAGGGTATTGTTTTACATTAGTTGTTTGATTATAGGGTAGGGAGGGTGCGGTTTGAAGCAGCCTAATGTTAAGTGGCAGTGTGCCAAAAGACCACAGAAATCCCTCAGAGTCTTCCTACTGCCTCCCAGCAAGGACACCCATTCCTAATCAATTATTTGGAATGTTCCCAATTACCATTTTGATGGCTAGTTGATGCTCATTTCCAGGGCGCGTCAGTTTGGCTAAGGCAACATTCATAGATTCTGTAGTTCCCAGAGCATTAAGAACACAGCATTGTCTCTTAGTTGGAACAATTCCACACCTCTGGGCATCCTTTTTTGTTAGTGCAGAGATTTGAGCCCCAATGTCAATCAAAAAGGTTACTAGGAGCCTGTGGAGGCCCGTGATAGCTGGGCTTAATTTATATCCTGATTTATTTTTAGTAAGCATTCTTAAATAAACCCAAGCTCCGCCCCTTTGCCCGCCTGTAAGTGGCAGAGAGATTTGTTTCCTGAAAACCCTGTTGGTTTTGGTTCACTGCCTGTGCTCTGTGGGAGAGGCTGGGGGAGGGTTAGTTTTTGTCCCTGAGAAGGGAGGGGTGCACTGGGTTGAGCCAATGGATTCGGTTTTCGCTGGTGCCAATTATTTATTATTTTCTGCAATTTCTCAAGGGGCAAACCATCCATCACCTCTTTGGGGACCCACTTTTGAATTCCCAACAACCACCAACGGTGGCAGTTAGAGATCTGTTTTCCTTTCTCTATATTTTCACTGTGAGGAGCCCCAATAAACCAAACACCTTTGTTATTTTCTGATTTCTATGCCGGGGTTTTTATAGCTCCATATTGTCTACAATAATTAATTAGATCTACTGCAACTTCAGCTCATGTCCAAACTTTATCACTACTGGCAGGTGAATCAGATTGAGAAGCTGAGGGCTGTGAGGGGGAAGAGTAGGGAGTGAAGCCAGGATCTCTAGGTCCACTTTGGTCAGGGGAATTCCTGAGGAATCTTATCTAGTCTTTCTACAGGATTCAAAGCCATTATGGTTTTCTGTAGAGTCATTGCTGTATGTTTAAGTGTTTCTGGAAGCCCACGAGTTCAACTGGTCATTAGTTCTGGCTTCACAGGTAATTGCATTGGGCATTCAAAACCAGGAACTAATTTCTTTTCATGAATCATTTGCAGGCAGGCGGCTTTGTGGACACTTTCTAAGAGCTGGTCGGTGGTGTCAACGATTGCCAGGGGGTCACCCCTTTCCAAAGGATTCATTCTCCCGGCCCAGAAAGACGCACCCTGTGTCAGGGACCACGCATCACTCTTACCTCCTTATCTCCTGTTATGAAGAAGGCTCCATGTCCCCAGTACCCACTGGCCTCCGGTTAATTTAATTTGATCTCCACCATCGAGGGACACTCGGAAGACATATTCTGTCTCTGATTCTTGTGGGAGGCGCCCAAATTCTTTTTACAGCTTAGCTAATTCGGTAGCACTGAACGGTATTTGTTTAGTTGTGATATGTGGGTCAAGATCCTCTTTCGGCAATGCAGAGAGACAGGGAGACCCACTCGGTAATCAGAATCCAATTTTATTGTGGGATACAAGCACTTATATACCATTTCAGGGAGACTAGTAATGTGTACTACAATGATTAGGTTAAAATCACATACACAAACTTACGCATATAACAACATCTCTTGCTTGCAGAGTTTAATGCGATTTTCTTTTGCCAGTAAACCCGTTTGATTTAATCTTCTTGCAATCCAGGTCGAATTTTCAAAGTTCCGTTTGTTTATGCCAAGGCATCCTGTTATCAAATCTCTTATGTTAACCAGGTCCAAAGTGCATCATCTGTCTTATGTCCCCCAACATTCCAACAATCCTCATCATTAATATAGTTCTATTCTGTTTGAACCAAGGGTCTCAAGCGAGGACAGCAGTATTCGCTCCAATTTTTTACTGCCTCAAGTTCCTGACGGGGATAGATTTGTTTCATGTCAGGAGTTTCCTTTTCCTCTGGCTCTGTAGAGGAATCAATATGATGTGAATTCTTAGCAAGTTCCTCTCTAAGGGCAGCTCGCAACATATAGATCTCATTTCTATCTTCCTTTAATTCTTTCTGCAAAATTTCAACTAGGTTTTGAAGGGAATCTATTCTTGCTATTTCCTCGTTTCTTTGCTTAAAAAGGGTTTCTATGGCTGCTGTGAGACAAGCTGCCAAAACTGAGCAGAGGATGGTTTTATTTTTGCCCAGTTTAACTTCTGTTTCATGTTGTAAAGAACAAATTCTATCTATGACATTTTCTAAATTAAACCAGCTGTTCTCTACCCAAACCTCCCCCCCTTGGAGAAGGCTTGGCATTCTATTTAGCAAGCAGAGCAGAAAATTCAGCTTTAACTTCTGTGCTAGAGTTTTCAGTCATTTTATGAAGGGACCAAAACCATGACAGGGAGGTGCAAACTTAAGTTAGACAATCTCACAGCCTTTGCTGTGTTCCCCTTTGCTTCCCTGGCTGGGTGAAGAGACCAAATCTCCCTGGGAGGCCCTGCTTAGCTCCTTCAAGTTGTCCCTTCCTTCCCAGACAGTCCAAATTCACACATAAACAAAAACAGTTTCCCCTTTTGCGCTAAGAGATTTTTTTGGGAAATTCTAAAGACAGAACTCTCAATAGAGTATGGGGGCGTATTTCACCTGGGCGTGCGCAGTTTGTGGGAAATTCGAAGAGCTTTCCTTGCTTTCCAGCTTCGTTCAACCCTTTCGCGATGAAGGGCTAGGTGTGGCTGAAGCAAATCGTCCTTCCCCTGTTACAGACTACAAACAGCCTTGCAGACCCTTCTGTCTATCAGAATCCTGTCCATGATGCCAATTTAATGTCACGATCCGCTCATACCAATGGGGGTGGTGATGGTTGGTTAACTGATCTCGGAGTGCAACAGACAACCTGGAAAGGGGATTGCAGTATCAATCCAAACAAATGCACCTTTATAGAATGACCACAGCAAACGCATGAAAGGAATTAGGGAGAGGAAAAGAATAGAAAAGAGGGGGAGAAAGAGAGAGGGAGTTGTCCTAAGCTGATTATATGATGCTTTTAACCCCAATCATCTTGTTCTGTTTATGCTGCATAATAAGTTTTGCACCTTTAAGACTTGTTGCAGAGAGTGAAGGGGGGAGAGAAGAAGCAGCAGTTTGTTTTCAGACACTGCACTCACTCCTCCACATTCCTGCTCCTGGACTGTGTTGTCTGTGGATGAACAGACAGTGGGACAGAGCTCTCCTTTGCTTTTAGTTAGTTTTAGCTTGCTGAGGCAAGGAAGTTCCCTGGACTGTGGTTTCTTTTCTTTTTTCCCTTTTCTTTGGACCTCTTGAAACCTGCTCTGGACTGAACACCCAGAAGAGCACCGGCAGCTAGCACCTGTGGCCCACCAGGCCGGGCCTGGCCCGCAACATTTCCAGCACCAGAGGGACTGATAAGAGCCTGTGTGAGCTGAACTGCAACCGAGGGAGGGGACTTTCTCAGTTTGTCATCTCTTTTGGAGCAACAAGGGGTTTTATTGTTCAATATTGTTTCAGTTTTATTGTTTAATAAACAGGTTTTTTCCACCTCTTTCCAAGGAGCTATTTTCTCCTGGACCAGTTGGGGGGAGTGTTGCAGAGTGACGCCATTTCCTGTTTCAGGAAAAAGGAAAATCCCGCAGGTGTTGGGATAGGTGAAATCTGTCCTTTCCCCTCCCCCTTTGCCCTCCTGCTAAGTGCTGTCCATCAATCTTAACATTCCAGCAGGGTCATGGTGTGGTTGGCAGAAGTTCAAAAGAAGCCCCTCAGGTCCGGGCTCATTGGCCTGTCCAAGTGTCTTTATCCTTTGAGCCTTCCCCTCCTCCCACCTGGTTGGTGGCTCACCTGTGCCTTTCCCTCCCCCTGTCCCCGGGCTTAAAAGGACATGGGACCATGCGGTCTGGATTCTGTTGGGAGCTGTTACAAGATTCAGAGGTCTGTCATCCTGGAATAAACTCTAGATTAAAACTCTACAGCAGAATCCTCTCCTTTTTCTCTTCACCGTCCCCTGAACTTTTTCCACCAGAGGTAAACTGAGTTTCTACTATGCCTGGATTTGTTGCGAGTGCCTAGCTGCACGATCCAGCCGGCCAAATGTATCTCTGAGGTGAAACATCACAGCTGCCGCCTTTGGCCCAGCAGCAAGGGTCAGATGAGCCCAGGCACGTCCCACCCGGTAATATTGGGATTAATATTTCATAGGGGAGGGGCCAAATGAATCTGCTTTCCTAGAGGAGCCCCTTTGGGGGTTCTCCCCAAAATTTACCCTGAACCAAGACAGGAGTATAGCTACCAAATGTGGAGAGACTAAGTCCTCATAGTCAAGCTGACAGAGTTTGCCTAGTCACGTTGGGAAGAAAATGGCCCTGCCTGGTTAACTCAAGGTTAAGTCCTGGTTAACTCAAGGTTCTATTATAGTCCATTGCTGAGGGGGGAAACAGAATCTTGAAATGGCTGAGGGGGAACGGATACAATCAAGAAGAAGAAGAAGTCTATTGAAATTGCTGAGGGGGAAAAAGATATTGAAGACGGGTACAGACAGTCCATGTTCTCAGCAGGATAAGTCAGTATCAGCAGTGAGTGGGACCCACTGTTTCAGGACTGCTTTCTGGGGGAAACCAGTCTAGGTCCTGTAGGCACATCTGTAGGCAACACTCAGCAGGCATCCTGCTTCAGTCAGGCCAGCACCCCTGCATCAGAATTACAGGTGTCTCAGTCTCAGTCCTTGGTAGGGGGGCTTCAACCTCGGTGCCTCACGCTGGTAGTGGAGATGAAGGATTTTCCATGGGGGGGCTACCAAGTTGCCCCAGCAAGTTCATCTGGCCAAGAGGTGGGAAAATTCCTGGTCTATTGTCGTGAAGCAGGTGCAAGCATATAGGCCGGGTCGCCCTTTGGCAGGCCCTGCTAGAAGCAGTCACTGAAGACACAGCTGTGAACAATCACTTGGCAGGCCAGAATTCTGCTCAGGGGCCTCAGGATTTTTGGTGTTCATCCATTACTGGCAGGCCAGAATTCCCATCGGTGTCTTTAGGGTCCCAGTGTCTGTCCTGGGAATGGTCATGAGGCAAATGAGGGGAACTTTAGACTGTCTTTCACACGTATCAGAAAATCTATTTACTGAAATGGCCAAAAAGAATGCATAACATTTACAATTGAGGGGGAAAAAGAAAACCAAACTCAAACCGTTGGAGCAATATCATTCTAGAGAATGCCATGTCTCTATGAAAAATACAAAAAAATTTCTGTTTTCAAACGCACCCACAAATCACCATTTTGCATCTTTTTTGTTGTTGTTGTTGTTGTTGTTTGTTTTAAAGCTCTGGCACTTATCTGATTCCTTTTTGAGTTAGTTCAGCTCATTAATCTAGTAAGAAAGCTGCTAAAATTAAACGGAAAAACCTATGGGGAACAGGATGCCACTTCAGCCATGTTGTAGGGAAGCATTAGGTCAGCCTTCTGTCTTGTAGAAATATGTCTGTCATATAGGAAAATCAATGTGTAGCACTATCTTATTTTGAACTTTCTCATTGCTACTGGGTTCCTGAATGATCAAGATGGTTTAAACCAACAACAGGCAGCCCTCTAAGATACTCCCCAAACTATTGCAATGGAATAACTTGATCAGGTGAAGAGCTCGCTATGCAAAAGCTGAATATGATGTCAAGAATGCTTTGTTGTGGATTACCATTGTTTGGGATCATTTATCCCTTACCCTCCCATGTAGGTATAGGAAAAAATTAAGAAACCACAAGGCTTTTACAGCTGTTCTTGTATTTTGGGATCGTAAGGACTTGGGTTGGTAAACAAAACTGTGGTGAGTTTTACTATTGACTTTATCGCTGTTTCACTTTGAATTAACTGCTTTGCATTTCAGCTTACCCATCAGAATAATGAGAAGAAGAATATCTTCCTTCCTGCCCAAAAGATGTTGAATTATGCCTGTGATGTCACGGACTTAAAGATGAAAACCATTGTGATTGAAAGGAAGTATTGGCATGCCACAAGGTAACTGGAGTGAGCTGTATTTCCTCCTCAGCTTCACTGTGATAGTAGAATTTTAATTAGCAGTTCCAAAACTTTGTCTTAGCATAGTCTGGTGACATATCTCAGTAGAGCAGTGTCCTAGGGTGACTTTATGATGTTGTATCCCCAGCCATCTGTTCTGTTAATGCTGGATATTATATTCTCTGCCTTCAAGACTGCTTCTGAGAGCAAAGGTGGGGAGAAGAAGAAGTACGGAGCTTTCCCTGGTAAATAAACAGATTTTTTCCACTTCTCTCAGAGGAAATGTTTCCCAGACCAGTTGAGGGGAGGGGCCGTGTAGGTGGGCTTTCTGGGGGGGGCCCCCTGAGACATAAACTTTAAAGAAATTTAGGGATTTTAGAGGAGCTGAGGTTTTAGTTAGAGATAAGCCTTATTAGAGTTTATCAAAATAAATAGGTAGGCCTTGTTGAAGTTAAGAGTTAGTAGTTAACTAATAATTGATTGCTTGTCAACATCATGTTTGCTTAGCTGGGTTTATCATGAAGAATATAGAAACTCATAAATAGCTTTTAGGAACATAAGACAATTGTAGGCCACCTCTGTTCTGAAACCAATTGAAGATGGGGAATGGGAGTTCTACCAATGGGTTCATTTGTCATATTTGCATTGAAAATGTAGAAAGTTCAGAACCAGGAAGACTTCATTTATTTCCTCATTTTGGAACCCCTCCCCATGAAAGGGACCACCGATTCATTTTGAGGAACAAACTACGCATGCTAAATAGCTTTTGAACTAATTACCATACGAAGTGAGGAATGATGGGATGTACCTAAATTATGAATATGTATTTGTCTTTTGGGTATTCAATACTTGTATAGATAAAAAGACTCTGTTATCACCTCTAAATCACAGTGTGTATTTGGGAGCTATCCCGCACGCTGCCCAGCGTTGCAATAAACATACACTTTCTAATTTTGAACTGTTAGAGAGCCTTGGTCCGTCACAGTTGGATATCAGTACTAGATCAATATTTTTAATAAATCACCCCTTCTTGAGGATTGCTGCCAAATTTGCCCTAAACCAAGACAAGCAGGATCTGCGATTTAGAGAATGATGGAATCACTTTGGTTGGAAAAGACCTTTAAGAACATTGAGTCTAAATGTAATTAGCAAACACAACCATCAAGCAATGTTTTGCTGTCTGAAGAGAACATGGTTTATCTGGTAAGCTTTGCAAGTATTTGTGTCATCACAAGCATGCATGTCCAATGCATTAGATGGGTATATAATAAGAAACCTGTGCAAATCAACAGAATGGTTCTCAGGGTAGGATATTGGCATGTTTCATCCTTCTTCCCGACTTCTTCCAATGAATTATTTTTACAAAGTAATGATTGGAATTGTTACTCTTTTGACGGTTCTTGTTGTATTACTGACATTTTTGGCATAGGAATGCCAAATAGGCTAATTCACCTAGTTTTTCAGATAAAGACCAAGATTTAGTGTTGCTTAAGCTGGAGGCAGAAATATTTAAATCTTCCAGCCTCCTTCTTAGTACCTAATTTCTATTACAATATCAGTGCACAATCTTGTCCCTTAAGGTCCAGCTAGCTCAGTTTATACCAACAGGGTGACATTAGTAGGGCTCACGTGATGCTGCACACAGAAGCCCTCGGGGTACACCTCTAGCAGACAGTAATTCGTGCAGTTGGACCATCCCAGTGCTGACTTTGGATCACCAGAAGAGTAGAACTAGAGAGATTTGATGGAGAGCTCTCTGGAGGAAGTGGCCTGAAGAAGACAGCAGAAATCCCATCTGTGTGTTTGTACAAATAACGTGAATACCATTTACAGAAAAAGATCTTCAAATGGATCTAGCTTTTTCTGCAGACTATTTGTCAACTATATGCATTACATGGACAGTTCCACTGAGCATCTGAAATACAGCTGCGTTTAAGTGGATTGATTCAGGGTTGGAAAGCAGTGAAATAAAGCTTTTCAGGAATAGCTGACATCCAAGTCCCGCAGAAATTTACCTATTTTTAATGTCCAGATGCTTTTTAAAATCATGGGTGACCATTTAGCTACCTAATAGCTTTAATCAGAAATGCAAAGAAAATTTTAAACTCCCATCTTTTATAGCTTGAATATTTTTCTTTGTTTATTTCCTGGTTTCCAATTCAGGTCTACAAATCATATGATTAGGTAATGAGAACTCATGCTGTATAAAAATATTTCGTGCTATACTTCCAAGTCAAGGCCATGTTTTTCCCGGAACTGTTTAAAAAAATAAAATTCTATCTGGATTCTCTCTAGCCCACACTCATCATTATATAAAATCATTGAAATATTATATTTTGACTTTACATGGTGCAATTATATTCAGAAATCCAAGGCTCTATTGTTAGATTGTTTGTATGGTTTTCTGGCAATTCTAACTTCCCACAACCACTCTTGGCAGCTATATATTTTTGCAGCAAGGCATCACAGGGGTCTGTGAGAAGTTTGAATGTGAAGCAGAGCTAACATTAAAATACACGTGACATACTCGAAATATTTCACTTCCGAAAGTTACAGTTTGCTTAGATGGAAGGAAATATGAAATAAATAAACCTCACACAACATTTCTAAATCTTGGAAATCTATTACCTGAACTTTGAGTCAGTTTGCAGGACAGGACTCTGTAGAAATGCAAATGTGAAGTCCAAGGAATAGAGCAGAAGGTGTATTGGGCAGGGGTACAGAAGATTGCTCTGAAGGGTGATGTAAGCAAGATTGCATCCTATAAAGATAGCAGCTGCTTCTTCTGGTGCCAACATAGAGAATTTGCGCCACCAGCCTAGTTTTCTGGGGACATTTGATCTGTACACTCTTGAGGGCTTGTAGATGGGAATGAATGTGTCCTTTGATCTGTTTTTTTCTTTTGAATGTCTATGACCTGACTTGCTATTGTGTACTGTACTGTATCGTTTTATAAACAGACACGTTTCATCTGTTTGAAAGCTGTAGTTGAAAGTGAGCTTGCAATCATGAGTTGGCTGTCAAAAGAATTAATTTTCTGCTTTAAGCAAAATATCAATAGAAACATTCCATCCACTCCTATGATACAGATTCCTTTTGAATTTACAGAGTAATTTGCATTAGTGAGTATACTGCATGTGCAATAAATACACCTTGCTTGGTTTCTAATGATGATAATAGTCCTCTTTGTATTACTCTAAGGATTGAACTCACCATCATTATTTTCCTGTTCTCATTGAACTGTAAAGGAAAAATAGTTTTGCATTAACCAAGGAGTAAAATGCATGGATTTAGCATCATTCTTGCAAGTAGTCCTCGATTCTGAAAATACCTCTCAGAAGCTGCATCAAATGGCAAAGCTAGACAGATGGCAGAATGCAGAACCTGCCATTTAGGATCAGGTACAAAATAACACCCAAGAAATTCTTCATGGATGCTGCATAAGTACAAAGACGCCGTTATTTAAAAGAGAAAAATAGTCAATGTGAAATGTGTTTGATGAATAAAAAGCTATGCTAATCAAGAGACTACAGTGCCAAGTGTGCTACAAGGCTTTTTTGTAATTAACATCATTCCCAGCATGAAAAAATACTATTTTTATTGTAGATTGCTTAAGAGTTCACAACAGTTTGGAAAAAAGTGCTTTGCTTTTTCTATTCATAGGAACTGTGTATCATGGTAAGAGATACTGTAAACAGGTTTTGGAAAACAATGTTATTTTGAAGATTCATTCTATTCAGAAATACTTCCCATGAAAAAATTTGCTCTGCCTTCCATCCTGAAGACTCTTAAAGGAAAATGTCTTTGTTGCATTCTCTTCACACTAGTTCAGGAGCTCAGTCTTACCTGCATTCTAATGCTTTTTTATGTTCCTGATGGCATGGCTTAGACATCCTTGTCTCCATTACCATCATGATTTCCAGATCAAGTGATGAGAATTTTTCTTCAGGATTGGTGAAGTTAAGTGTCATAACATTTTTGTCAAGTCAATTTGAAGGGGTTTTTTTGCCAAAGGAATCTCTTCCTTCCTAATGAAAACCATTGGCAATAGCAAACCTACTCAGTTTTTCAGGAAGTCAGATAATACATCTCCACTGTACAAGGTCCTCCGTTTGGTTTTTTTTCACCAGAAGAAAACTCCTGTTTTCTTCTTCTTCTTCTATCACCTTAGACTTACTTTCTTCCAAAATCTTTTTAAACCTTTAGATTTCTCTTTATAGCTAATTACTTTCACAGTGTGCTATAGCATATGTATTTGAAAAGACCATTTGTACATATTCAAATGGCTTACTTCTAATCTATTAAGAAATGGCTGTACTTCTATTAAGGAAACATAAAGGTGCAGTAATATTTTTTCTTCTACAAAATTTAAAAAGCCCCAACTATTAAAAATGATACCAGCAAATGATGTCTGTAAGACTGAGGCAGGAGACTTTTTTCCAGAACAATGTGCAGTTCTTCCCAATTCTATTTTTCCCTCCGATTACTTTGTACAAAAATAGTTTTACACAGTCTTCTAATAGTGGCGTGTTACTAGTGGGGTAGAGTATTGCCCTGCCAGCATTGGAATTGACTCGACTGTAGTTGTGTTCAAATTTGCTGATGAGACAAGGTTTTTTTGCTGAACGCACTTCAGCAAGCAAGAGAGCTTCTTAGTCTTAAGATGCTATGAGTCCCAGAAGAAGATGAATGAGGTGATGACATGCCTTGTGTTCTGAAGAGAGATCAAAACTTATTTCTGGGGTCACCCCCCCTCTTGGTACAGAAAGCACACAGAGGGCTTTGAAGCAGCACTTTCACCCTCTTTGCATTCACTAGTAAATCGGAGACAGAGCTTGCCCCAAGGTTTGTGCAAAAATACTCTTTTGATGCAACTCTTAACCAGACAAAATCTCTGGGAAAATTTGCAGTGGCAGAAAGCAATTTTCCCTTCCTGGGAAATCTACTGAAACGGTTCAGAAGTTATTCCCATTCCCTGTTGCTAACCTCTGCTGTCTAGCTGTCCGATATGTTTGGGACCACGTTGAAATCATTCTAAACAATGTACTGATGCCGCACTGTTGAGTAAACATAGGTCTTTTCCATAGGTGTCAGGGAAAAATATTTCTGTTGGTAAAAATGATAGAAAACAATACCAGCATGGCAGAAAAACAATTACATCAATAGAATGAAGATGCCCAGAATTCTTCTTTTGAAGTTACACACAGTCAATATTTTCTAAAGAAGGTTGTGAAACTTAATAAGGAGTACATTCCACGTGACTGGTGCACAAGTTCATGTTTCCACCTTACAAAATACATATTATTAAAAGAAAAATGTTCTGCCTTGTAGAAAAGTAACCCATTCGTAATTTGATCAAAGATAGGATTAGATCAAGTATTCCTACAAGACAGTAGTAGTACTAGGAAAAGCCTTTTGGCGTCTATTTAACTACAGGAAACTTGAGAAAGCAGAAGAGTGTCCTTCCCTGCTGCAAGCTGTACTTCCTATTTGCTAGTGCTGCTTCAACATTGTCTAAAGAAAACTTGCCAAAATAAGACTATTGCATACAAGCAACTGTAACTATCCATTCCGTTCCAGCTAATTTTAACTAGCAAGTATGAGTCACACACTCTAATGGAATATTCTAATGCATAGATAGATAATAAATGGGGACTCTGGAAAAAGGAGCAAATGCAGTTGAATTTCAGGGAAGGAAATTATTGGAGTGCTAACTGCAGTCCCTCGACTTCACAAGAAATGATGTCTGGTAATCCCAACCAGAAACATATAGAAATCCATTTTCAAATGGGTTGCATCTATGGTCCTCTGCTCTTCCTATATGAAGAAACTGTGGTTTGAATCAATCTTCAAAATAGTATGCCTAAAGACCTTAGATGCCTCCAATTCTTTTGTTGTTTTTTTTTTTTTTTCCAGAAGCAACTGTCTCAAAACCTTTTTAAAGCTGACATTTTCCCTTAAGATGCCATATTTTAAAAGAGCACCTTGTCATTTAACAGGGTATTCCAAACATCATTTACAAGTTTAGACTGAAAGTAACACTTTTCCTAGTAATCTTTCATTTTTTGCAGCTCAGTGCTAACATAGGCAGCAAAGAAGAGAACAGACCACAGCTCTTTCTGGAGCATCTTGAACAAATGCCCTTGCTTATGTTCTAATCATTCACTTCACCAAAAGACCTAATGATGAAGAAAAGGTTGTGAAAGCATTACTAGTAGTGCTACATGGCAATGTACGGGTGTGATTTCTCAAGCAGAATTTGTATCACATAGATGATACTTGGCAAACAGCAAATGAAGGGGTTTTCTTCAGCTCTCAGACTGATGTTACATGTCAGTAATTTAATAAAAAGATAACAAGAAGAAGGTTATTTTTTAACATGTGAATTTATTTACACCCCTGCCATGGACATCTGAATCTTATGAATAGACAGTGTCTGATTTAGAAAAAAATAAAGAATTACCACAGTTTAAAGAAACATAGGATCATAAACCCTTTGCTGATGGAACGTAGCCTATTCATTGGTTGAAATGAAGCAGGTAGACAGGAGATATGAAATATTTTTTTGTGGATCAAACATTTATTTTCTAAAGTGATGCTGACAGATAGTGAACTCACCAACTTAGATATTGCACGGTAGATAAGGGTACATAACTTGCTCCATCAAGTAATCCCTTGGAACCATCATCCAAGGGGATTTTCCCCTGCATCTGTGAAAATATGCCTACCTTTTTCACAATACTTCTGCAGCAGCATTGTTAGGCCTGATCAGCTGGTATGGAGAGGGAATTATCGGCAGCAAGGTGACTGGCCAGGGCAATTTGCTTCAATGGATTTTGATCTCCCGGATATTTTGCAGACCTGCTTCAGCCCTGCTTGTCAAACACAGCCTTTAAAGGGTGCCAAACAATTGTTAGTCTGTACTGGGCCATATGCTCTTTATTCTCTCCCTCAACTTCTCCATCGCCTCTCATCTGTTTCACATGAGCTATGTTCAAGGTCCACAGGCTACTTTTCACAGAATCTTCAGGCCTGATGCAGTAAGAATGATGACTAGAACACAGCTGGGATCAATTTTCCAGTTTGGATAAAATGCATTCTGCACACAAATCCAATGAGAAGGTGTTCCCCCTATGCCCAGAAAAACCTTCACTAGTACTAGTGTTCTACGTAAACTGCAACTTAGTCTGAAAGAAAAGCTTTTTTCTGAGAGTGTCTAAGAGCTTTGTATGAAGCACAGATATTTGATATATGCAATTTTGAATACCAGAGGAAAAAGAAAACGGCACAAAGCTTTTAATGGTGCTGGTTTTAATTTTAAATTCCATGCACCTTTTCAAAAAGTGTCAGCTCAAATGCCCATCAACATATTTTAGTCACCTGTAAGTCAGTATTCATATAAAATGTGATTCAAATCAAAAGAATTTCAAACCTTTCCTCAAAGTTTATATGCCTAGATTTAATACTTCTGACACATATTAGATGAAAGGAAGACATTTTTTACTGTGGGGGTGATGGAACACTGGAACAGGTTGCCCAGAGAAGTAGTGGGTGTCCCATCCCTGAAAGTATTCAAGGTCAGGTTGGATGGGGCTTTGAGCAGCAACACAGGAGACTCTTGATGGTAGAGAAACAAAGTTTGAATCTAGAAGAAACTCAGAATGAAGTATAGGAGCAAGTTTTCCCTCAGCTCTTGGGGTAAAATCAAAGTGTTACAAAATTACCTTGATCTCTGATTTTCACTACTGTAACAGGTTAATGAAAACTATGCAGAAGATAGCAAATTTTAAAAGAGAGAAGAATTACAGCATAAAATACATGGGATGGGTTTCTACATGGGACAAAATCTCTGTATTTCCACACTTCCTCATGTTAGGATTTCATCAAGTGCCAAAGAAGGCGGCAAAATATCATTCAGGACATTATTTACTGGGGTTCAGCCTGGCCTTTAGTAGGAATTGGGTTTGAACATAATGCAGATATACCACACACTTTCCCTTCGCTGAAAAATTACTGTTTACAATGAATAAGCAATGAGGATATAAAATTGACTGAAAGCATCCTAAAAAGGTAAAGTATTTCATTGTAAATGATCTGTGATCCAAATAGTTCTTCCACCATAGTGAGGGACAAAAGAATTCTTCCATATCATGATGGTTTAAAATTGTATAAACCAATGTTTTCTTCTTTTCTCTTTTGGCCTACAGCGGGGATCACTTTTGGCAAGCTTTGCCTTCTTCGGGAAGGGAAACGGAATCTTGCGATTTCAATGGGGACCAAGAGAGGAATCTTTGGTGCATGTCCCTGCCCTAGATGACATGCCATGACTTTTGATGCCTTTGACTTTGGGAAAGATTTTTTTCTTTTTTTTTCCATTTTTTTTAAGCATCCATGCCATGTCTTTTATATCTTCCCCTCCACGTTGTGTCTTCCTCCTTGCAATTTTCCACTGCTTTGGCAATGTCTGGAAGCTTAGTTTTGGCATGTTTGGTATTTTGCACTGCTCTGCTATAATCCCGGTCCATTTTCTTAGAGTCACTAAATTGCCCAAATTTCCCAAATTTTTTTATTTTCTCCTCCAATTGCAATTCCGTAGCTGGTATCTCCATTCCAGCCTGTTTGAAAGTCCTTCTTTTCTCTTTTGGCCTTCAGCGGGGATCAATTCTGGCAAGCTTTTCTGCATGTGCCTGCACTTCATAGCATATGGGGAAATTTTTTCTTTTTTAATTTTAGGTTTTTTTAAGTGTCCATATTATGTTCCTCATACCTTCCCCTCCACGGTGTGTCTTCCTCCTTGCAATTTTCCCCTGCTTTGGCAATGTCTGGAAGCTTAGTTTTGGCATGTTTTGGTCCTTTGCAATGCAGCTCATTTCCTCACAGACCATTTCTTGAAGACACTAAAACTCCCAATTTTCTGCATTTTTTTTGGCTTTTTTTCAATTGGATTTCATTTGATCCTATCTCCTTTCCAGAGCGTTTGTAAGCCTTTCTTTATGGGGTCGCAAGATTCCGTTTCCCTTCCCGAAAGGAAATTTCATTTCCTTTCGGGAAGGAAACGAAATCTTGCGATTTCAATGGGGACCAAGAGAGGAATCTTTGGTGCATGTCCCTGCCCTAGATGACATGCCATGACTTTTGATGCCTTTGACTTTGGGAAAGATTTTTTTCTTTTTTTTTCCATTTTTTTAAGCATCCATGCCATGTCTTTTATATCTGCCCCTCCACGTTGTGTCTTCCTCCTTGCAATTTTCCACTGCTTTGGCAATGTCTGGAAGCTTAGTTTTGGCATGTTTTGGTTTTTTGCACTGCTCTGCTATAATCCCGGACCATTTTCTTAGAGTCACTAAATTGCCCAAATTTCCCAAATTTTTTTTTTTTCTCCTCCAATTGCAATTCCGTAGCTGGTATCTCCATTCCAGCCTGTTTGAAAGTCCTTCTTTTCTCTTTTGGCCTTCAGCGGGGATCAATTCTGGCAAGCTTTGCTGCATGTGCCTGCACTTCATAGCATATGGGGAAATTTTTTCTTTTTTAATTTTAGGTTTTTTTAAGTGTCCATATTATGTTCCTCATACCTTCCCCTCCACGTTGTGTCTTGCTCCTTGCAATTTTCCACTGCCTTGGCAATGTCTGGAAGCTTAGTTTTGGCATGTTTTGGTATTTTGCACTGCTCTGCTATAATCCCGGTCCATTTTCTTAGAGTCACTAAATTGCCCAAATTTCCCAAATTTTTTTTTTTTCTCCTCCAATTGCAATTCCGTAGCTGGTATCTCCATTCCAGCCTGTTTGAAAGTCCTTCTTTTCTCTTTTGGCCTTCAGCGGGGATCAATTCTGGCAAGCTTTGCTGCATGTGCCTGCACTTCATGGCATATGGGAAAATTTTTTCTTTTTTAATTTTAGGTTTTTTTAAGTGTCCATATTATGTTCCTCATACCTTCCCCTCCACGTTGTGTCTTGCTCCTTGCAATTTTCCACTGCCTTGGCAATGTCTGGAAGCTTAGTTTTGGCATGTTTTGGTATTTTGCACTGCTCTGCTATAATCCCGGTCCATTTTCTTAGAGTCACTAAATTGCCCAAATTTCCCAAATTTTTTTTTTTTCTCCTCCAATTGCAATTCCTTAGCTGGTATCTCCATTCCAGCCTGTTTGAAAGTCCTTCTTTTCTCTTTTGGCCTTAAGCGGGGATCACTTTTGGCAAGCTTTGCTGCATGTGCCTCCATTTCATAGAATATGGGAAAATTTTTTCTTTTTTAATTTTAGATTTTTAAGTGTCTATATCATGTTCCTCCTATCCTCTCCTCCACGTTGTGTCTTGCTCCTTGCCATTTTCCCCTGCTTTGGCAATGTCTGGAAGCTTAGTTTTGGCATGTTTTGGTCCTTTGCAATGCAGCTCATTTCCTCACAGACCATTTCTTGAAGACACTAAAACTCCCAATTTTCTGCATTTTTTTGGCTTTTTTTCAATTGGATTTCATTTGATCCTATCTCCTTTCCAGAGCGTTTGTAAGCCTTTCTTTATGGGGTCGCAAGATTCCGTTTCCTTCCCGAAAGGAAATGAAATTTCCTTTCGGGAAGGGAAACGGAATCTTGCGATTTCAATGGGGACCAAGAGAGGAATCTTTGGTGCATGTCCCTGCCCTAGATGACATGCCATGACTTTTGATGCCTTTGACTTTGGGAAAGATTTTTTTCTTTTTTTTTCCATTTTTTTTCAGCATCCATGCCATGTCTTTTATATCTTCCCCTCCACGTTGTGTCTTGCTCCTTGCAATTTTCCACTGCTTTGGCAATGTCTGGAAGCTTAGTTTTGGCATGTTTTGGTATTTTGCACTGCTCTGCTATAATCCCGGTCCATTTTCTTAGAGTCACTAAATTGCCCAAATTTCCCAAATTTTTTTTTTTTCCTCCTCCAATTGCAATTCCTTAGCTGGTATCTCCATTCCAGCCTGTTTGAAAGTCCTTCTTTTCTGTTTTGGCCTTCAGCGGGGATCAATTCTGGCAAGCTTTGATGCATGTGCCTGCACTTCATAGCATATGGGGAAATTTTTTCTTTTTTAATTTTAGGTTTTTTTAAGTGTCCATATTATGTTCCTCATACCTTCCCCTCCACGTTGTGTCTTGCTCCTTGCAATTTTCCACTGCTTTGGCAATGTCTGGAAGCTTAGTTTTGGCATGTTTTGGTATTTTGCACTGCTCTGCTATAATCCCGGTCCATTTTCTTAGAGTCACTAAATTGCCCAAATTTCCCAAATTTTTTTTTTTTCTCCTCCAATTGCAATTCCGTAGCTGGTATCTCCATTCCAGCCTGTTTGAAAGTCCTTCTTTTCTCTTTTGGCCTTCAGCGGGGATCAATTCTGGCAAGCTTTGCTGCATGTGCCTGCACTTCATAGCATATGGGGAAATTTTTTCTTTTTTAATTTTAGGTTTTTTTAAGTGTCCATATTATGTTGCTCATACCTTCCCCTCCACGTTGTGTCTTGCTCCTTGCAATTTTCCACTGCCTTGGCAATGTCTGGAAGCTTAGTTTTGGCATGTTTTGGTATTTTGCACTGCTCTGCTATAATCCCGGTCCATTTTCTTAGAGTCACTAAATTGCCCAAATTTCCCAAATTTTTTTTTTTTCTCCTCCAATTGCAATTCCGTAGCTGGTATCTCCATTCCAGCCTGTTTGAAAGTCCTTCTTTTCTCTTTTGGCCTTCAGCGGGGATCAATTCTGGCAAGCTTTGCTGCATGTGCCTGCACTTCATGGCATATGGGAAAATTTTTTCTTTTTTAATTTTAGGTTTTTTTAAGTGTCCATATTATGTTCCTCATACCTTCCCCTCCACGTTGTGTCTTGCTCCTTGCAATTTTCCACTGCCTTGGCAATGTCTGGAAGCTTAGTTTTGGCATGTTTTGGTATTTTGCACTGCTCTGCTATAATCCCGGTCCATTTTCTTAGAGTCACTAAATTGCCCAAATTTCCCAAATTTTTTTTTTTTCTCCTCCAATTGCAATTCCTTAGCTGGTATCTCCATTCCAGCCTGTTTGAAAGTCCTTCTTTTCTCTTTTGGCCTTAAGCGGGGATCACTTTTGGCAAGCTTTGCTGCATGTGCCTCCATTTCATAGAATATGGGAAAATTTTTTCTTTTTTAATTTTAGATTTTTAAGTGTCTATATCATGTTCCTCCTATCCTCTCCTCCACGTTGTGTCTTGCTCCTTGCCATTTTCCCCTGCTTTGGCAATGTCTGGAAGCTTAGTTTTGGCATGTTTTGGTCCTTTGCAATGCAGCTCATTTCCTCACAGACCATTTCTTGAAGACACTAAAACTCCCAATTTTCTGCATTTTTTTGGCTTTTTTTCCATTGGATTTCATTTGATCCTATCTCCTTTCCAGAGCGTTTGTAAGCCTTTCTTTATGGGGTCGCAAGATTCCGTTTCCCTTCCCGAAAGGAAATTTCATTTCCTTTCGGGAAGGAAACGGAATCTTGCGATTTCAATGGGGACCAAGAGAGGAATCTTTGGTGCATGTCCCTGCCCTAGATGACATGCCATGACTTTTGATGCCTTTGACTTTGGGAAAGATTTTTTTCTTTTTTTTTCCATTTTTTTTCAGCATCCATGCCATGTCTTTTATATCTTCCCCTCCACGTTGTGTCTTCCTCCATGCAATTTTCCACTGCTTTGGCAATGTCTGGAAGCTTAGTTTTGGCATGTTTTGGTATTTTGCACTGCTCTGCTATAATCCCGGTCCATTTTCTTAGAGTCACTAAATTGCCCAAATTTCCCCAATTTTTTTTTTTTCTCCTCCAATTGCAATTCCGTAGCTGGTATCTCCATTCCAGCCTGTTTGAAAGTCCTTCTTTTCTCTTTTGGCCTTCAGCGGGGATCAATTCTGGAAAGCTTTGCTGCATGTGCCTGCACTTCATAGCATATGGGGAAATTTTTTCTTTTTTAATTTTAGGTTTTTTTAAGTGTCCATATTATGTTCCTCATACCTTCCCCCCAACGTTGTGTCTTGCTCCTTGCAATTTTCCACTGCCTTGGCAATGTCTGGAAGCTTAGTTTTGGCATGTTTTGGTATTTTGCACTGCTCTGCTATAATCCCGGTCCATTTTCTTAGAGTCACTAAATTGCCCAAATTTCCGAAATTTTTTTTTTTTCTCCTCCAATTGCAATTCCTTAGCTGGTATCTCCATTCCAGCCTGTTTGAAAGTCCTTCTTTTCTGTTTTGGCCTCCAGCGGGGATCAATTCTGGCAAGCTTTGCTGCATGTGCCTGCACTTCATAGAATATGGGAAAATTTTTTCTTTTTTAATTTTAGATTTTTAAGTGTCCATACCATGTTCCTCCTATCCTCTCCTCCACGTTGTGTCTTCCTCCTTGCCATTTTCCCCTGCTTTGGCAATGTCTTGGAGCTTAGTTTTGGCATGTTTTGGTATTTTGCACTGCTCTGCTATAATCCCGGTCCATTTTCTTAGAGTCACTAAATTGCCCAAATTTCCCAAATTTTTTTTTATTCTCCTCCAATTGCAATTCCTTAGCTGGTATCTCCATTCCAGCCAGTTTGAAAGTCCTTCTTTTCTCTTTTGGCCTTCAGCGGGGATCTCTTTTGGCAAGCTTTGCTGCATGTGCCTCCATTTCATAGAATATGGGAAAATTTTTTCTTTTTTAATTTTAGATTTTTTTTAAGTGTCCATACCATGTTCCTCCTATCCTCTCCTCCACGTTGTGTCTTGCTCCTTGCCATTTTCCCCTGCTTTGGCAACGTCTGGGAGCTTAGTTTTGGCATGTTTTGTTCCTTTGCAATGCAGCTCATTTCCTCACAGACCATTTCTTGAAGACACTAAAACTCCCAATTTTCTGCATTTTTTTGGCTTTTTTTCAATTGGATTTCATTTGATCCTATCTCCTTTCCAGAGCGTTTGTAAGCCTTTCTTTATGGGGTCGCAAGATTCCGTTTCCTTCCCGAAAGGAAATGAAATTTCCTTTCGGGAAGGGAAACGGAATCTTGCGATTTCAATGGGGACCAAGAGAGGAATCTTTGGTGCATGTCCCTGCCCTAGATGACATGCCATGACTTTTGATGCCTTTGACTTTGGGAAAGATTTTTTTCTTTTTTTTTCCATTTTTTTTAAGCATCCATGCCATGTCTTTTATATCTTCCCCTCCACGTTGTGTCTTGCTCCTTGCAATTTTCCACTGCTTTGGTAATGTCTGGAAGCTTAGTTTTGGCATGTTTTGGTATTTTGCACTGCTCTGCTATAATCCCGGTCCATTTTCTTAGAGTCACTAAATTGCCCAAATTTCCCAAATTTTTTTTTTTTTCTCCTCCAATTGCAATTCCTTAGCTGGTATCTCCATTCCAGCCTGTTTGAAAGTCCTTCTTTTCTCTTTTGGCGTTCAGCGGGGATCACTTTTGGCAAGCTTTGCTGCATGTGCCTCCATTTCATAGAATATGGGAAAATTTTTTCTTTTTTAATTTTAGATTTTTAAGTGTCCATACCATGTTCCTCATATCCTCTCCTCCACGTTGGGTCTTCCTCCTTGCCATTTTCCCCTGCTTTGGCAACGTCTGGGAGCTTAGTTTTGGCATGTTTTGGTCCTTTGCAATGCAGCTCATTTCCTCACAGACCATTTCTTGAAGACACTAAAACTCCCAATTTTCTGCATTTTTTTGGCTTTTTTTCAATTGGATTTCATTTGATCCTATCTCCTTTCCAGAGCGTTTGTAAGCCTTTCTTTATGGGGTCGCAAGATTCCGTTTCCTTCCCGAAAGGAAATGAAATTTCCTTTCGGGAAGGGAAACGGAATCTTGCGATTTCAATGGGGACCAAGAGAGGAATCTTTGGTGCCTGTCCCTGCCCTAGATGACATGCCATGACTTTTGATGCCTTTGATTTTGGGAAAGATTTTTTTCTTTTTATTTCCATTTTTTTTAAGCATCCATGCCATGTCTTTTATATCTTCCCCTCCACGTTGTGTCTTGCTCCTTGCAATTTTCCACTGCTTTGGCAATGTCTGGAAGCTTAGTTTTGGCATGTTTTGGTATTTTGCACTGCTCTGCTATAATCCCGGTCCATTTTCTTAGAGTCACTAAATTGCCCAAATTTCCCAATTTTTTTTTTTTTTCCCCTCCAATTGCAATTCCGTAGCTGGTATCTCCATTCCAGCCTGTTTGAAAGTCCTTCTTTTCTGTTTTGGCCTTCAGCAGGGGTCACTTTTGGCAAGCTTTTCTGCATGTGCCTGCACTTCATAGCATATGGGGAAATTTTTTCTTTTTTAATTTTAGGTTTTTTTAACTGTCCATATTATGTTCCTCATACCTTCCCCTCCACGTTGTGTCTTGCTCCTTGCCTTTTTCCACTGCTTCGGCAACGTCTGGAAGCTTAGTTTTGGCATGTTTTGGTATTTTGCACTGCTCTGCTATAATCCAGGTCCATTTACTTATAGTCACTAAATTGCCCAAATTTCCCAAATTTTTTTTTTTTCTCCTCCAATTGCAATTCCGTAGCTGGTATCTCCATTCCAGCCTGTTTGAAAGTCCTTCTTTTCTCTTTTGGCCGTCAGCGGGGATCACTTTTGGCAAGCTTTGCTGCATGTGCCTCCATTTCATAGAATATGGGAAAATGTTTTCTTTTTTAATTTTAGATTTTTAAGTGTCCATACCATGTTCCTCATATCCACTCCTCCACGTTGGGTCTTCCTCCTTGCCATTTTCCCCTGCTTTGGCAACGTCTGGGAGCTTAGTTTTGGCATGTTTGGTCCTTTTCAATTCAGCTCATTTCCTCACAGACCATTTCTTGAAGACACTAAAACTCCCAATTTTCTGCATTTTTTTGGCTTTTTTTCAATTGGATTTCATTTGATCCTATCTCCTTTCCAGAGCGTTTGTAAGCCTTTCTTTATGGGGTCGCAAGATTCCGTTTCCTTCCCGAAAGGAAATGAAATTTCCTTTCGGGAAGGGAAACGGAATCTTGCGATTTCAATGGGGACCAAGAGAGGAATCTTTGGTGCATGTCCCTGCCCTAGATGACATGCCATGACTTTTGATGCCTTTGACTTTGGGAAAGATTTTTTTCTTTTTTTTTCCATTTTTTTTAAGCATCCATGCCATGTCTTTTATATCTTCCCCTCCACGTTGTGTCTTGCTCCTTGCAATTTTCCACTGCTTTGGCAATGTCTGGAAGCTTAGTTTTGGCATGTTTTGGTATTTTGCACTGCTCTGCTATAATCCCGGTCCATTTTCTTAGAGTCACTAAATTGCCCAAATTTCCCAAATTTTTTTTCTTTCCCCTCCAATTGCAATTCCGTAGCTGGTATCTCCATTCCAGCCTGTTTGAAAGTCCTTCTTTTCTGTTTTGGCCTTCAGCAGGGGTCACTTTTGGCAAGCTTTTCTGCATGTGCCTGCACTTCATAGCATATGGGGAAATTTTTTCTTTTTTAATTTTAGGTTTTTTTAACTGTCCATATTATGTTCCTCATACCTTCCCCTCCACGTTGTGTCTTGCTCCTTGCCTTTTTCCACTGCTTCGGCAACGTCTGGAAGCTTAGTTTTGGCATGTTTTGGTATTTTGCACTGCTCTGCTATAATCCAGGTCCATTTACTTATAGTCACTAAATTGCCCAAATTTCCCAAATTTTTTTTTTTTCTCCTCCAATTGCAATTCCGTAGCTGGTATCTCCATTCCAGCCTGTTTGAAAGTCCTTCTTTTCTCTTTTGGCCGTCAGCGGGGATCACTTTTGGCAAGCTTTGCTGCATGTGCCTCCATTTCATAGAATATGGGAAAATGTTTTTCTTTTTTAATTTTAGATTTTTAAGTGTCCATACCATGTTCCTCATATCCACTCCTCCACGTTGGGTCTTCCTCCTTGCCATTTTCCCCTGCTTTGGCAACGTCTGGGAGCTTAGTTTTGGCATGTTTTGGTCCTTTTCAATTCAGCTCATTTCCTCACAGACCATTTCTTGAAGACACTAAAACTCCCAATTTTCTGCATTTTTTTGGCTTTTTTTCAATTGGATTTCATTTGATCCTATCTCCTTTCCAGAGCGTTTGTAAGCCTTTCTTTATGGGGTCGCAAGATTCCGTTTCCTTCCCGAAAGGAAATGAAATTTCCTTTCGGGAAGGGAAACGGAATCTTGCGATTTCAATGGGGACCAAGAGAGGAATCTTTGGTGCATATCCCTGCCCTAGATGACATGCCATGACTTTTGATGCCTTTGACTTTGGGAAAGATTTTTTTCTTTTTTTTTCCATTTTTTTTAAGCATCCATGCCATGTCTTTTATATCTTCCCCTCCACGTTGTGTCTTGCTCCTTGCAATTTTCCACTGCTTTGGCAATGTCTGGAAGCTTAGTTTTGGCATGTTTTGGTATTTTGCACTGCTCTGCTATAATCCCGGTCCATTTTCTTAGAGTCACTAAATTGCCCAAATTTCCCAATTTTTTTTTTTTTCTCCTCCAATTGCAATTCCGTAGCTGGTATCTCCATTCCAGCCTGTTTGAAAGTCCTTCTTTTCTCTTTTGGCGTTCAGCGGGGATCACTTTTGGCAAGCTTTGCTGCATGTGCCTCCATTTCATAGAATATGGGAAAATTTTTTCTTTTTTAATTTTAGATTTTTAAGTGTCTATATCATGTTCCTCCTATCCTCTCCTCCACGTTGTGTCTTGCTCCTTGCCATTTTCCCCTGCTTTGGCAATGTCTGGAAGCTTAGTTTTGCATGTTTTGGTCCTTTGCAATGCAGCTCATTTCCTCACAGACCATTTCTTGAAGACACTAAAACTCCCAATTTTCTGCATTTTTTTGGCTTTTTTTCAATTGGATTTCATTTAATCCTATCTCCTTTCCAGAGCGTTTGTAAGCCTTTCTTTATGGGGTCGCAAGATTCCGTTTTTTCATTTCATTTCCTTTCGGGAAGGGAAACGGAATCTTGCGATTTCAATGGGGACCAAGAGAGGAATCTTTGGTGCATGTCCCTGCCCTAGATGACATGCCATGACTTTTGATGCCTTTGACTTTGGGAAAGATTTTTTTCTTTTTTTTTCCATTTTTTTTAAGCATCCATGCCATGTCTTTTATATCTTCCCCTCCACGTTGTGTCTTGCTCCTTGCAATTTTCCACTGCTTTGGTAATGTCTGGAAGCTTAGTTTTGGCATGTTTTGGTATTTTGCACTGCTCTGCTATAATCCCGGTCCATTTTCTTAGAGTCACTAAATTGCCCAAATTTCCCAAATTTTTTTTTTTTTCTCCTCCAATTGCAATTCCTTAGCTGGTATCTCCATTCCAGCCTGTTTGAAAGTCCTTCTTTTCTCTTTTGGCGTTCAGCGGGGATCACTTTTGGCAAGCTTTGCTGCATGTGCCTCCATTTCAAAAAATATGGGAAAATTTTTTCTTTTTTAATTTTAGATTTTTAAGTGTCCATACCATGTTCCTCATATCCTCTCCTCCACGTTGGGTCTTCCTCCTTGCCATTTTCCCCTGCTTTGGCAACGTCTGGGAGCTTAGTTTTGGCATGTTTTGGTCCTTTGCAATGCAGCTCATTTCCTCACAGACCATTTCTTGAAGACACTAAAACTCCCAATTTTCTGCATTTTTTTGGCTTTTTTTCAATTGGATTTCATTTGATCCTATCTCCTTTCCAGAGCGTTTGTAAGCCTTTCTTTATGGGGTCGCAAGATTCCGTTTCCTTCCCGAAAGGAAATGAAATTTCCTTTCGGGAAGGGAAACGGAATCTTGCGATTTCAATGGGGACCAAGAGAGGAATCTTTGGTGCCTGTCCCTGCCCTAGATGACATGCCATGACTTTTGATGCCTTTGATTTTGGGAAAGATTTTTTTCTTTTTATTTCCATTTTTTTTAAGCATCCATGCCATGTCTTTTATATCTTCCCCTCCACGTTGTGTCTTGCTCCTTGCAATTTTCCACTGCTTTGGCAATGTCTGGAAGCTTAGTTTTGGCATGTTTTGGTATTTTGCACTGCTCTGCTATAATCCCGGTCCATTTTCTTAGAGTCACTAAATTGCCCAAATTTCCCAAATTTTTTTTTTTTCCCCTCCAATTGCAATTCCGTAGCTGGTATCTCCATTCCAGCCTGTTTGAAAGTCCTTCTTTTCTGTTTTGGCCTTCAGCAGGGGTCACTTTTGGCAAGCTTTTCTGCATGTGCCTGCACTTCATAGCATATGGGGAAATTTTTTCTTTTTTAATTTTAGGTTTTTTTAACTGTCCATATTATGTTCCTCATACCTTCCCCTCCACGTTGTGTCTTGCTCCTTGCCTTTTTCCACTGCTTCGGCAACGTCTGGAAGCTTAGTTTTGGCATGTTTTGGTATTTTGCACTGCTCTGCTATAATCCAGGTCCATTTACTTATAGTCACTAAATTGCCCAAATTTCCCAAATTTTTTTTTTTTCTCCTCCAATTGCAATTCCGTAGCTGGTATCTCCATTCCAGCCTGTTTGAAAGTCCTTCTTTTCTCTTTTGGCCGTCAGCGGGGATCACTTTTGGCAAGCTTTGCTGCATGTGCCTCCATTTCATAGAATATGGGAAAATGTTTTCTTTTTTAATTTTAGATTTTTAAGTGTCTATATCATGTTCCTCATATCCACTCCTCCACGTTGGGTCTTCCTCCTTGCCATTTTCCCCTGCTTTGGCAACGTCTGGGAGCTTAGTTTTGGCATGTTTTGGTCCTTTGCAATGCAGCTCATTTCCTCACAGACCATTTCTTGAAGACACTAAAACTCCCAATTTTCTGCATTTTTTTGGCTTTTTTTCAATTGGATTTCATTTGATCCTATCTCCTTTCCAGAGCGTTTGTAAGCCTTTCTTTATGGGGTCGCAAGATTCCGTTTCCTTCCCGAAAGGAAATGAAATTTCCTTTCGGGAAGGGAAACGGAATCTTGCGATTTCAATGGGGACCAAGAGAGGAATCTTTGGTGCATGTCCCTGCCCTAGATGACATGCCATGACTTTTGATGCCTTTGACTTTGGGAAAGATTTTTTTCTTTTTTTTTCCATTTTTTTTCAGCATCCATGCCATGTCTTTTATATCTTCCCCTCCACGTTGTGTCTTGCTCCTTGCAATTTTCCACTGCTTTGGCAATGTCTGGAAGCTTAGTTTTGGCATGTTTTGGTATTTTGCACTGCTCTGCTATAATCCCGGTCCATTTTCTTAGAGTCACTAAATTGCCCAAATTTCCCAAATTTTTTTTTTTTCTCCTCCAATTGCAATTCCGTAGCTGGTATCTCCATTCCAGCCTGTTTGAAAGTCCTTCTTTTCTCTTTTGGCCTTCAGCGGGGATCAATTCTGGCAAGCTTTGCTGCATGTGCCTGCACTTAATGGCATATGGGAAAATTTTTTCTTTTTTAATTTTAGGTTTTTTTAAGTGTCCATATTATGTTCCTCATACCTTCCCCTCCACGTTGTGTCTTCCTCCTTGCAATTTTCCACTGCTTTGGCAATGTCTGGAAGCTTAGTTTTGGCATGTTTTGGTATTTTGCACTGCTCTGCTATAATCCCGGTCCATTTTCTTAGAGTCACTAAATTGCCCAAATTTCCCAAATTTTTTTTTTTTCCTCCTCCAATTGCAATTCCTTAGCTGGTATCTCCATTCCAGCCTGTTTGAAAGTCCTTCTTTTCTGTTTTGGCCTTCAGCGGGGATCAATTCTGGCAAGCTTTGCTGCATGTGCCTCCATTTCATAGAATATGGGAAAATTTTTTCTTTTTTAATTTTAGATTTTTAAGTGTCCATACCATGTTCCTCCTATCCTCTCCTCCACGTTGTGTCTTCCTCCTTGCCATTTTCCCCTGCTTTGGCAACGTCTGGGAGCTTAGTTTTGGCATGTTTTGGTCCTTTGCAATGCAGCTCATTTCCTCACAGACCATTTCTTGAAGACACTAAAACTCCCAATTTTCTGCATTTTTTTGGCTTTTTTTCAATTGGATTTCATTTGATCCTATCTCCTTTCCAGAGCGTTTGTAAGCCTTTCTTTATGGGGTCGCAAGATTCCGTTTCCTTCCCGAAAGGAAATGAAATTTCCTTTCGGGAAGGGAAACGGAATCTTGCGATTTCAATGGGGACCAAGAGAGGAATCTTTGGTGCATATCCCTGCCCTAGATGACATGCCATGACTTTTGATGCCTTTGACTTTGGGAAAGATTTTTTTCTTTTTTTTTCCATTTTTTTTAAGCATCCATGCCATGTCTTTTATATCTTCCCCTCCACGTTGTGTCTTGCTCCTTGCAATTTTCCACTGCTTTGGCAATGTCTGGAAGCTTAGTTTTGGCATGTTTTGGTATTTTGCACTGCTCTGCTATAATCCCGGTCCATTTTCTTAGAGTCACTAAATTGCCCAAATTTCCCAATTTTTTTTTTTTTCTCCTCCAATTGCAATTCCGTAGCTGGTATCTCCATTCCAGCCTGTTTGAAAGTCCTTCTTTTCTCTTTTGGCGTTCAGCGGGGATCACTTTTGGCAAGCTTTGCTGCATGTGCCTCCATTTCATAGAATATGGGAAAATTTTTTCTTTTTTAATTTTAGATTTTTAAGTGTCTATATCATGTTCCTCCTATCCTCTCCTCCACGTTGTGTCTTGCTCCTTGCCATTTTCCCCTGCTTTGGCAATGTCTGGAAGCTTAGTTTTGCATGTTTTGGTCCTTTGCAATGCAGCTCATTTCCTCACAGACCATTTCTTGAAGACACTAAAACTCCCAATTTTCTGCATTTTTTTGGCTTTTTTTCAATTGGATTTCATTTAATCCTATCTCCTTTCCAGAGCGTTTGTAAGCCTTTCTTTATGGGGTCGCAAGATTCCGTTTTTTCATTTCATTTCCTTTCGGGAAGGGAAACGGAATCTTGCGATTTCAATGGGGACCAAGAGAGGAATCTTTGGTGCATGTCCCTGCCCTAGATGACATGCCATGACTTTTGATGCCTTTGACTTTGGGAAAGATTTTTTTCTTTTTTTTTCCATTTTTTTTAAGCATCCATGCCATGTCTTTTATATCTTCCCCTCCACGTTGTGTCTTGCTCCTTGCAATTTTCCACTGCTTTGGTAATGTCTGGAAGCTTAGTTTTGGCATGTTTTGGTATTTTGCACTGCTCTGCTATAATCCCGGTCCATTTTCTTAGAGTCACTAAATTGCCCAAATTTCCCAAATTTTTTTTTTTTCTCCTCCAATTGCAATTCCTTAGCTGGTATCTCCATTCCAGCCTGTTTGAAAGTCCTTCTTTTCTCTTTTGGCGTTCAGCGGGGATCACTTTTGGCAAGCTTTGCTGCATGTGCCTCCATTTCAAAGAATATGGGAAAATTTTTTCTTTTTTAATTTTAGATTTTTAAGTGTCCATACCATGTTCCTCATATCCTCTCCTCCACGTTGGGTCTTCCTCCTTGCCATTTTCCCCTGCTTTGGCAACGTCTGGGAGCTTAGTTTTGGCATGTTTTGGTCCTTTGCAATGCAGCTCATTTCCTCACAGACCATTTCTTGAAGACACTAAAACTCCCAATTTTCTGCATTTTTTTGGCTTTTTTTCAATTGGATTTCATTTGATCCTATCTCCTTTCCAGAGCGTTTGTAAGCCTTTCTTTATGGGGTCGCAAGATTCCGTTTCCTTCCCGAAAGGAAATGAAATTTCCTTTCGGGAAGGGAAACGGAATCTTGCGATTTCAATGGGGACCAAGAGAGGAATCTTTGGTGCCTGTCCCTGCCCTAGATGACATGCCATGACTTTTGATGCCTTTGATTTTGGGAAAGATTTTTTTCTTTTTATTTCCATTTTTTTTAAGCATCCATGCCATGTCTTTTATATCTTCCCCTCCACGTTGTGTCTTGCTCCTTGCAATTTTCCACTGCTTTGGCAATGTCTGGAAGCTTAGTTTTGGCATGTTTTGGTATTTTGCACTGCTCTGCTATAATCCCGGTCCATTTTCTTAGAGTCACTAAATTGCCCAAATTTCCCAAATTTTTTTTTTTTCCCCTCCAATTGCAATTCCGTAGCTGGTATCTCCATTCCAGCCTGTTTGAAAGTCCTTCTTTTCTGTTTTGGCCTTCAGCAGGGGTCACTTTTGGCAAGCTTTTCTGCATGTGCCTGCACTTCATAGCATATGGGGAAATTTTTTCTTTTTTAATTTTAGGTTTTTTTAACTGTCCATATTATGTTCCTCATACCTTCCCCTCCACGTTGTGTCTTGCTCCTTGCCTTTTTCCACTGCTTCGGCAACGTCTGGAAGCTTAGTTTTGGCATGTTTTGGTATTTTGCACTGCTCTGCTATAATCCAGGTCCATTTACTTATAGTCACTAAATTGCCCAAATTTCCCAAATTTTTTTTTTTTCTCCTCCAATTGCAATTCCGTAGCTGGTATCTCCATTCCAGCCTGTTTGAAAGTCCTTCTTTTCTCTTTTGGCCGTCAGCGGGGATCACTTTTGGCAAGCTTTGCTGCATGTGCCTCCATTTCATAGAATATGGGAAAATGTTTTCTTTTTTAATTTTAGATTTTTAAGTGTCTATATCATGTTCCTCATATCCACTCCTCCACGTTGGGTCTTCCTCCTTGCCATTTTCCCCTGCTTTGGCAACGTCTGGGAGCTTAGTTTTGGCATGTTTTGGTCCTTTGCAATGCAGCTCATTTCCTCACAGACCATTTCTTGAAGACACTAAAACTCCCAATTTTCTGCATTTTTTTGGCTTTTTTTCAATTGGATTTCATTTGATCCTATCTCCTTTCCAGAGCGTTTGTAAGCCTTTCTTTATGGGGTCGCAAGATTCCGTTTCCTTCCCGAAAGGAAATGAAATTTCCTTTCGGGAAGGGAAACGGAATCTTGCGATTTCAATGGGGACCAAGAGAGGAATCTTTGGTGCATGTCCCTGCCCTAGATGACATGCCATGACTTTTGATGCCTTTGACTTTGGGAAAGATTTTTTTCTTTTTTTTTCCATTTTTTTTAAGCATCCATGCCATGTCTTTTATATCTTCCCCTCCACGTTGTGTCTTGCTCCTTGCAATTTTCCACTGCTTTGGCAATGTCTGGAAGCTTAGTTTTGGCATGTTTTGGTATTTTGCACTGCTCTGCTATAATCCCGGTCCATTTTCTTAGAGTCACTAAATTGCCCAAATTTCCCAAATTTTTTTTTTTCTCCTCCAATTGCAATTCCGTAGCTGGTATCTCCATTCCAGCCTGTTTGAAAGTCCTTCTTTTCTCTTTTGGCCTTCAGCGAGGATCAATTCTGGCAAGCTTTGCTGCATGTGCCTGCACTTAATGGCATATGGGAAAATTTTTTCTTTTTTAATTTTAGGTTTTTTTAAGTGTCCATATTATGTTCCTCATACCTTCCCCTCCACGTTGTGTCTTCCTCCTTGCAATTTTCCACTGCTTTGGCAATGTCTGGAAGCTTAGTTTTGGCATGTTTTGGTATTTTGCACTGCTCTGCTATAATCCCGGTCCATTTTCTTAGAGTCACTAAATTGCCCAAATTTCCCAAATTTTTTTTTTTTCCTCCTCCAATTGCAATTCCTTAGCTGGTATCTCCATTCCAGCCTGTTTGAAAGTCCTTCTTTTCTGTTTTGGCCTCCAGCGGGGATCAATTCTGGCAAGCTTTGCTGCATGTGCCTGCACTGCATAGAATATGGGAAAATTTTTTCTTTTTTAATTTTAGATTTTTAAGTGTCCATACCATGTTCCTCCTATCCTCTCCTCCACGTTGTGTCTTCCTCCTTGCCATTTTCCCCTGCTTTGGCAATGTCTTGGAGCTTAGTTTTGGCATGTTTTGGTATTTTGCACTGCTCTGCTATAATCCCGGTCCATTTTCTTAGAGTCACTAAATTGCCCAAATTTCCCAAATTTTTTTTTATTCTCCTCCAATTGCAATTCCTTAGCTGGTATCTCCATTCCAGCCAGTTTGAAAGTCCTTCTTTTCTCTTTTGGCCTTCAGCGGGGATCTCTTTTGGCAAGCTTTGCTGCATGTGCCTCCATTTCATAGAATATGGGAAAATTTTTTCTTTTTTAATTTTAGATTTTTTTTAAGTGTCCATACCATGTTCCTCCTATCCTCTCCTCCACGTTGTGTCTTGCTCCTTGCCATTTTCCCCTGCTTTGGCCTGGGAGCTTAGTTTTGGCATGTTTTGGTCCTTTGCAATGCAGCTCATTTCCTCACAGACCATTTCTTGAAGACACTAAAACTCCCAATTTTCTGCATTTTTTTGGCTTTTTTTCAATTGGATTTCATTTGATCCTATCTCCTTTCCAGAGCTTTTGTAAGCCTTTCTTTATGGGGTCGCAAGATTCCGTTTCCTTCCCGAAAGGAAATGAAATTTCCTTTCGGGAAGGGAAACGGAATCTTGCGATTTCAATGGGGACCAAGAGAGGAATCTTTGGTGCATGTCCCTGCCCTAGATGACATGCCATGACTTTTGATGCCTTTGACTTTGGGAAAGATTTTTTTCTTTTTTTTTCCATTTTTTTTAAGCATCCATGCCATGTCTTTTATATCTTCCCCTCCACGTTGTGTCTTGCTCCTTGCAATTTTCCACTGCTTTGGCAATGTCTGGAAGCTTAGTTTTGGCATGTTTTGGTATTTTGCACTGCTCTGCTATAATCCCCGGTCCATTTTCTTAGAGTCACTAAATTGCCCAAATTTCCCAAATTTTTTTTTTTTTCTCCTCCAATTGCAATTCCTTAGCTGGTATCTCCATTCCAGCCTGTTTGAAAGTCCTTCTTTTCTCTTTTGGCGTTCAGCGGGGATCACTTTTGGCAAGCTTTGCTGCATGTGCCTCCATTTCATAGAATATGGGAAAATTTTTTCTTTTTTAATTTTAGATTTTTAAGTGTCCATACCATGTTCCTCATATCCTCTCCTCCACGTTGGGTCTTCCTCCTTGCCATTTTCCCCTGCTTTGGCAACGTCTGGGAGCTTAGTTTTGGCATGTTTTGGTCCTTTGCAATGCAGCTCATTTCCTCACAGACCATTTCTTGAAGACACTAAAACTCCCAATTTTCTGCATTTTTTTGGCTTTTTTTCAATTGGATTTCATTTGATCCTATCTCCTTTCCAGAGCGTTTGTAAGCCTTTCTTTATGGGGTCGCAAGATTCCGTTTCCTTCCCGAAAGGAAATGAAATTTCCTTTCGGGAAGGGAAACGGAATCTTGCGATTTCAATGGGGACCAAGAGAGGAATCTTTGGTGCCTGTCCCTGCCCTAGATGACATGCCATGACTTTTGATGCCTTTGATTTTGGGAAAGATTTTTTTCTTTTTATTTCCATTTTTTTTAAGCATCCATGCCATGTCTTTTATATCTTCCCCTCCACGTTGTGTCTTGCTCCTTGCAATTTTCCACTGCTTTGGCAATGTCTGGAAGCTTAGTTTTGGCATGTTTTGGTATTTTGCACTGCTCTGCTATAATCCCGGTCCATTTTCTTAGAGTCACTAAATTGCCCAAATTTCCCAAATTTTTTTTTTTTCCCCTCCAATTGCAATTCCGTAGCTGGTATCTCCATTCCAGCCTGTTTGAAAGTCCTTCTTTTCTGTTTTGGCCTTCAGCAGGGGTCACTTTTGGCAAGCTTTTCTGCATGTGCCTGCACTTCATAGCATATGGGGAAATTTTTCTTTTTTAATTTTAGGTTTTTTTAAGTGTCTATATTATGTTCCTCATACCTTCCCCCCAACGTTGTGTCTTGCTCCTTGCAATTTTCCACTGCCTTGGCAATGTCTGGAAGCTTAGTTTTGGCATGTTTTGGTATTTTGCACTGCTCTGCTATAATCCCGGTCCATTTTCTTAGAGTCACTAAATTGCCCAAATTTCCGAAATTTTTTTTTTTTCTCCTCCAATTGCAATTCCGTAGCTGGTATCTCCATTCCAGCCTGTTTGAAAGTCCTTCTTTTCTGTTTTGGCCTCCAGCGGGGATCAATTCTGGCAAGCTTTGCTGCATGTGCCTGCACTTCATAGAATATGGGAAAATTTTTTCTTTTTTGATTTTAGATTTTTAAGTGTCCATACCATGTTCCTCCTATCCTCTCCTCCACGTTGTGTCTTCCTCCTTGCCATTTTCCCCTGCTTTGGCAATGTCTTGGAGCTTAGTTTTGGCATGTTTTGGTATTTTCTCTGCTATAATCCCGGTCCATTTTCTTAGAGTCACTAAATTGCCCAAATTTCCCAAATTTTTTTTTATTCTCCTCCAATTGCAATTCCTTAGCTGGTATCTCCATTCCAGCCAGTTTGAAAGTCCTTCTTTTCTCTTTTGGCCTTCAGCGGGGATCTCTTTTGGCAAGCTTTGCTGCATGTGCCTCCATTTCATAGAATATGGGAAAATTTTTTCTTTTTTAATTTTAGATTTTTTTTAAGTGTCCATACCATGTTCCTCCTATCCTCTCCTCCACGTTGTGTCTTGCTCCTTGCCATTTTCCCCTGCTTTGGCAACGTCTGGGAGCTTAGTTTTGGCATGTTTTGGTCCTTTGCAATGCAGCTCATTTCCTCACAGACCATTTCTTGAAGACACTAAAACTCCCAATTTTCTGCATTTTTGTGGCTTTTTTTCAATTGGATTTCATTTGATCCTATCTCCTTTCCAGAGCGTTTGTAAGCCTTTCTTTATGGGGTCGCAGATTCCGTTTCCTTCCCGAAAGGAAATGAAATTTCCTTTCGGGAAGGGAAACGGAATCTTGCGATTTCAATGGGGACCAAGAGAGGAATCTTTGGTGCATGTCCCTGCCCTAGATGACATGCCATGACTTTTGATGCCTTTGACTTTGGGAAAGATTTTTTTCTTTTTTTTTTCCATTTTTTTTAAGCATCCATGCCATGTCTTTTATATCTTCCCCTCCACGTTGTGTCTTGCTCCTTGCAATTTTCCACTGCTTTGGTAATGTCTGGAAGCTTAGTTTTGGCATGTTTTGGTATTTTGCACTGCTCTGCTATAATCCCGGTCCATTTTCTTAGAGTCACTAAATTGCCCAAATTTCCCAAATTTTTTTTTTTTTCTCCTCCAATTGCAATTCCTTAGCTGGTATCTCCATTCCAGCCTGTTTGAAAGTCCTTCTTTTCTCTTTTGGCGTTCAGCGGGGATCACTTTTGGCAAGCTTTGCTGCATGTGCCTCCATTTCAGAATATGGGAAAATTTTTTCTTTTTTAATTTTAGATTTTTAAGTGTCCATACCATGTTCCTCATATCCTCTCCTCCACGTTGTGTCTTCCTCCTTGCCATTTTCCCCTGCTTTGGCAACGTCTGGGAGCTTAGTTTTGGCATGTTTTGGTCCTTTGCAATGCAGCTCATTTCCTCACAGACCATTTCTTGAAGACACTAAAACTCCCAATTTTCTGCATTTTTTTGGCTTTTTTTCAATTGGATTTCATTTGATCCTATCTCCTTTCCAGAGCGTTTGTAAGCCTTTCTTTATGGGGTCGCAAGATTCCGTTTCCTTCCCGAAAGGAAATGAAATTTCCTTTCGGGAAGGGAAACGGAATCTTGCGATTTCAATGGGGACCAAGAGAGGAATCTTTGGTGCATGTCCCTGCCCTAGATGACATGCCATGACTTTTGATGCCTTTGACTTTGGGAAAGATTTTTTTCTTTTTTTTTCCATTTTTTTTAAGCATCCATGCCATGTCTTTTATATCTTCCCCTCCACGTTGTGTCTTGCTCCTTGCAATTTTCCACTGCTTTGGCAATGTCTGGAAGCTTAGTTTTGGCATGTTTTGGTATTTTGCACTGCTCTGCTATAATCCCGGTCCATTTTCTTAGAGTCACTAAATTGCCCAAATTTCCCAATTTTTTTTTTTTTTCTCCTCCAATTGCAATTCCGTAGCTGGTATCTCCATTCCAGCCTGTTTGAAAGTCCTTCTTTTCTGTTTTGGCCTTCAGCGGGGATCACTTTTGGCAAGCTTTGCTGCATGTGCCTGCACTTCATAGCATATGGGGAAATTTTTTCTTTTTTAATTTTAGGTTTTTTTAAGTGTCCATATTATGTTCCTCATACCTTCCCCTCCACGTTGTGTCTTGCTCCTTGCAATTTTCCACTGCTTTGGCAATGTCTGGAAGCTTAGTTTTGGCATGTTTTGGTATTTTGCACTGCTCTGCTATAATCCCGGTCCATTTTCTTAGAGTCACTAAATTGCCCAAATTTCCCAAATTTTTTTTTTTCTCCTCCAATTGCAATTCCGTAGCTGGTATCTCCATTCCAGCCTGTTTGAAAGTCCTTCTTTTCTCTTTTGGCCTTCAGCGGGGATCACTTTTGGCAAGCTTTGCTGCATGTGCCTCCATTTCATAGAATATGGGAAATTTTTTCTTTTTTAATTTTAGATTTTTAAGTGTCCATACCATGTTCCTCATATCCTCTCCTCCACGTTGTGTCTTCCTCCTTGCCATTTTCCCCTGCTTTGGCAACGTCTGGGAGCTTAGTTTTGGCATGTTTTGGTCCTTTGCAATGCAGCTCATTTCCTCACAGACCATTTCTTGAAGACACTAAAACTCCCAATTTTCTGCATTTTTTTGGCTTTTTTTCAATTGGATTTCATTTGATCCTATCTCCTTTCCAGAGCGTTTGTAAGCCTTTCTTTATGGGGTCGCAAGATTCCGTTTCCTTCCCGAAAGGAAATGAAATTTCCTTTCGGGAAGGGAAACGGAATCTTGCGATTTCAATGGGGACCAAGAGAGGAATCTTTGGTGCATGTCCCTGCCCTAGATGACATGCCATGACTTTTGATGCCTTTGACTTTGGGAAAGATTTTTTTTTTTTTTTCCATTTTTTTTAAGCATCCATGCCATGTCTTTTATATCTTCCCCTCCACGTTGTGTCTTGCTCCTTGCAATTTTCCACTGCTTTGGCAATGTCTGGAAGCTTAGTTTTGGCATGTTTTGGTATTTTGCACTGCTCTGCTATAATCCCGGTCCATTTTCTTAGAGTCACTAAATTGCCCAAATTTCCCAAATTTTTTTTTTTTCTCCTCCAATTGCAATTCCGTAGCTGGTATCTCCATTCCAGCCTGTTTGAAAGTCCTTCTTTTCTCTTTTGGCCTTCAGCGGGGATCACTTTTGGCAAGCTTTGCTGCATGTGCCTGCACTTCATAGCATATGGGGAAATTTTTTCTTTTTTAATTTTAGGTTTTTTTAAGTGTCCATATTATGTTCCTCATACCTTCCCCTCCACGTTGTGTCTTGCTCCTTGCAATTTTCCACTGCTTTGGCAATGTCTGGAAGCTTAGTTTTGGCATGTTTTGGTATTTTGCACTGCTCTGCTATAATCCCGGTCCATTTTCTTAGAGTCACTAAATTGCCCAAATTTCCCAATTTTTTTTTTTTTCTCCTCCAATTGCAATTCCGTAGCTGGTATCTCCATTCCAGCCTGTTTGAAAGTCCTTCTTTTCTCTTTTGGCCTTCAGCGGGGATCACTTTTGGCAAGCTTTGCTGCATGTGCCTCCATTTCATAGAATATGGGAAAATTTTTTCTTTTTTAATTTTAGATTTTTAAGTGTCCATACCATGTTCCTCCTATCCTCTCCTCCACGTTGTGTCTTGCTCCTTGCCATTTTCCCCTGCTTTGGCAACGTCTGGGAGCTTAGTTTTGGCATGTTTTGGTCCTTTGCAATGCAGCTCATTTCCTCACAGACCATTTCTTGAAGACACTAAAACTCCCAATTTTCTGCATTTTTTTGGCTTTTTTTCAATTGGATTTCATTTGATCCTATCTCCTTTCCAGAGCGTTTGTAAGCCTTTCTTTATGGGGTCGCAAGATTCCGTTTCCTTCCCGAAAGGAAATGAAATTTCCTTTCGGGAAGGGAAACGGAATCTTGCGATTTCAATGGGGACCAAGAGAGGAATCTTTGGTGCATGTCCCTGCCCTAGATGACATGCCATGACTTTTGATGCCTTTGACTTTGGGAAAGATTTTTTTCTTTTTTTTCCATTTTTTTTAAGCATCCATGCCATGTCTTTTATATCTTCCCCTCCACGTTGTGTCTTGCTCCTTGCAATTTTCCACTGCTTTGGCAATGTCTGGAAGCTTAGTTTTGGCATGTTTTGGTATTTTGCACTGCTCTGCTATAATCCCGGTCCATTTTCTTAGAGTCACTAAATTGCCCAAATTTCCCAAATTTTTTTTTTTTCTCCTCCAATTGCAATTCCGTAGCTGGTATCTCCATTCCAGCCTGTTTGAAAGTCCTTCTTTTCTCTTTTGGCCTTCAGCGGGGATCACTTTTGGCAAGCTTTGCTGCATGTGCCTGCATTCATAGCATATGGGAAAATTTTTTCTTTTTTAATTTTAGGTTTTTTTAAGTGTCCATATTATGTTCCTCATACCTTCCCCTCCACGTTGTGTCTTGCTCCTTGCAATTTTCCACTGCTTTGGCAATGTCTGGAAGCTTAGTTTTGGCATGTTTTGGTATTTTGCACTGCTCTGCTATAATCCCGGTCCATTTCTTAGAGTCACTAAATTGCCCAAATTTCCCAAATTTTTTTTTTTTCTCCTCCAATTGCAATTCCGTAGCTGGTATCTCCATTCCAGCCTGTTTGAAAGTCCTTCTTTTCTCTTTTGGCCTTCAGCGGGGATCACTTTTGGCAAGCTTTGCTGCATGTGCCTCCATTTCATAGAATATGGGAAAATTTTTTCTTTTTTAATTTTAGATTTTTAAGTGTCCATACCATGTTCCTCATATCCTCTCCTCCACGTTGTGTCTTCCTCCTTGCCATTTTCCCCTGCTTTGGCAATGTCTGGGAGCTTAGTTTTGGCATGTTTTGGTATTTTGCACTGCTCTGCTATAATCCCGGTCCATTTTCTTAGAGTCACTAAATTGCCCAAATTTCCCAAATTTTTTTTTTTTCTCCTCCAATTGCAATTCCTTAGCTGGTATCTCCATTCCAGCCTGTTTGAAAGTCCTTCTTTTCTGTTTTGGCCTTCAGCGGGGATCAATTCTGGCAAGCTTTGCTGCATGTGCCTGCACTTCATACATATGGGAAATTTTTTCTTTTTTAATTTTATTTTTTAAGTGTCCATACCATGTTCCTCATATCTTCCCCTCCACGTTGTGTCTTGCTCCTTGCAATTTTCCACTGCTTTGGCAATGTCTGGAAGCTTAGTTTTGGCATGTTTTGGTATTTTGCACTGCTCTGCTATAATCCCGGTCCATTTTCTTAGAGTCACTAAATTGCCCAAATTTCCCAATTTTTTTTTTTCTCCTCCAATTGCAATTCCGTATGCTGGTATCTCCATTCCAGCCTGTTTGAAAGTCCTTCTTTTCTCTTTTGGCCTTCAGCGGGGATCACTTTTGGCAAGCTTTGCTGCATGTGCCTCCATTTCATAGAATATGGGAAAATTTTTTCTTTTTTAATTTTAGATTTTTAAGTGTCCATACCATGTTCCTCTATCCTTCCTCCACGTTGTGTCTTGCTCCTTGCCATTTTCCCCTGCTTTGGCAACGTCTGGGAGCTTAGTTTTGGCATGTTTTGGTCCTTTGCAATGCAGCTCATTTCCTCACAGACCATTTCTTGAAGACACTAAAACTCCCAATTTTCTGCATTTTTTTGGCTTTTTTTCAATTGGATTTCATTTGATCCTATCTCCTTTCCAGAGCGTTTGTAAGCCTTTCTTTATGGGGTCGCAAGATTCCGTTTCCTTCCCGAAAGGAAATGAAATTTCCTTTCGGGAAGGGAAACGGAATCTTGCGATTTCAATGGGGACCAAGAGAGGAATCTTTGGTGCATGTCCCTGCCCTAGATGACATGCCATGACTTTTGATGCCTTTGACTTTGGGAAAGATTTTTTTCTTTTTTTTTCCATTTTTTTTAAGCATCCATGCCATGTCTTTTATATCTTCCCTCCACGTTGTGTCTTGCTCCTTGCAATTTTCCACTGCTTTGGCAATGTCTGGAAGCTTAGTTTTGGCATGTTTTGGTATTTTGCACTGCTCTGCTATAATCCCGGTCCATTTTCTTAGAGTCACTAAATTGCCCAAATTTCCCAATTTTTTTTTTTTCTCCTCAATTGCAATTCCTTAGCTGGTATCTCCATTCCAGCCTGTTTGAAAGTCCTTCTTTTCTCTTTTGGCCTTCAGCGGGGATCAATTCTGGCAAGCTTTGCTGCATGTGCCTGCACTTCATAGCATATGTATGGAAAAATTTTTTCTTTTTTAATTTTAGGTTTTTTTAAGTGTCCATATTATGTTCCTCATACCTTCCCCTCCACGTTGTGTCTTGCTCCTTGCAATTTTCCACTGCTTTGGCAATGTCTGGAAGCTTAGTTTTGGCATGTTTTGGTATTTTGCACTGCTCTGCTATAATCCCGGTCCATTTTCTTAGAGTCACTAAATTGCCCAAATTTCCCAAATTTTTTTTTTCTCCTCCAATTGCAATTCTTAGCTGGTATCTCCATTCCAGCCTGTTTGAAAGTCCTTCTTTTCTCTTTTGGCCTTCAGCGGGGATCACTTTTGGCAAGCTTTGCTGCATGTGCTCCTTTCATAGAATATGGGAAAATTTTTTCTTTTTTAATTTTAGATTTTTAAGTGTCCATACCATGTTCCTCATTCCTCTCCTCCACGTTGTGTCTTCCTCCTTGCCATTTTCCCTGCTTTGGCAACGTCTGGGAGCTTAGTTTTGGCATGTTTTGGTCCTTTGCAATGCAGCTCATTTCCTCACAGACCATTTCTTGAAGACACTAAAACTCCCAATTTTCTGCATTTTTTGGCTTTTTTTCAATTGGATTTCATTTGATCCTATCTCCTTTCCAGAGCGTTTGTAAGCCTTTCTTTATGGGGTCGCAAGATTCCGTTTCCTTCCCGAAAGGAAATGAAATTTCCTTTCGGGAAGGGAAACGGAATCTTGCGATTTCAATGGGGACCAGAGGAATCTTTGGTGCATGTCCCTGCCCTAGATGACATGCCATGACTTTTGATGCCTTTGACTTTGGGAAAGATTTTTTTCTTTTTTTTTCCATTTTTTTTAAGCATCCATGCCATGTCTTTTATATCTTCCCTCCACGTTGTGTCTTGCTCCTTGCAATTTTCCATGCTTTGGCAATGTCTGGAAGCTTAGTTTTGGCATGTTTTGGTATTTTGCACTGCTCTGCTATAATCCCGGTCCATTTTCTTAGAGTCACTAAATTGCCCAAATTTCCCAAATTTTTTTTTTTTTCTCCAATTGCAATTCCTTAGCTGGTATCTCATTCCAGCCTGTTTGAAAGTCCTTCTTTTCTCTTTTGGCCTTCAGCGGGGATCAATTCTGGCAAGCTTTGCTGCATGTGCCTGCACTTCATAGCATATGGGAAAATTTTTTCTTTTTTAATTTTAGGTTTTTTAAGTGTCCATATTATGTTCCTCATACCTTCCCTCCACGTTGTGTCTTGCTCCTTGCAATTTTCCACTGCTTTGGCAATGTCTGGAAGCTTAGTTTTGGCATGTTTTGGTATTTTGCACTGCTCTGCTATAATCCCGGTCCATTTTCTTAGAGTCACTAAATTGCCCAAATTTCCCAAATTTTTTTTTTTCTCCTCCAATTGCAATTCCTTAGCTGGTATCTCCATTCCAGCCTGTTTGAAAGTCCTTCTTTTCTCTTTTGGCCTTCAGCGGGGATCATTTTTGGCAAGCTTTGCTGCATGTGCCTCCATTTCATAGAATATGGGAAAATTTTTTCTTTTTTAATTTTAGATTTTTTTAAGTGTCCATACCATGTTCCTCCTATCCTCTCCTCCACGTTGTGTCTTGCTCCTTGCCATTTTCCCTGCTTTGGCAACGTCTGGGAGCTTAGTTTTGGCATGTTTTGGTCCTTTGCAATGCAGCTCATTTCCTCACAGACCATTTCTTGAAGACACTAAAACTCCAATTTTCTGCATTTTTTTGGCTTTTTTCAATTGGATTTCATTTGATCCTATCTCCTTTCCAGAGCGTTTGTAAGCCTTTCTTTATGGGGTCGCAAGATTCCGTTTCCTTCCGAAAGGAAATGAAATTTCTTTCGGGAAGGGAAACGGAATCTTGCGATTTCAATGGGGACCAAGAGAGGAATCTTTGGTGCATGTCCCTGCCCTAGATGACATGCCATGACTTTTGATGCCTTTGACTTTGGGAAAGATTTTTTTCTTTTTTTTTCCATTTTTTTTAAGCATCCATGCCATGTCTTTTATATCTTCCCCTCCACGTTGTGTCTTGCTCCTTGCAATTTTCCACTGCTTTGGCAATGTCTGGAAGCTTAGTTTTGGCATGTTTTGGTATTTTGCACTGCTCTGCTATAATCCCGGTCCATTTTCTTAGAGTCACTAAATTGCCCAAATTTCCCAAATTTTTTTTTTTTTCTCCTCAATTGCAATTCCTTAGCTGGTATCTCCATTCCAGCCTGTTTGAAAGTCCTTCTTTTCTGTTTTGGCCTTCAGCGGGGATCAATTCTGGCAAGCTTTGCTGCATGTGCCTCCATTTCATAGCATATGGGAAAATTTTTCTTTTTTAATTTTAGGTTTTTTTAAGTGTCCATATTATGTTCCTCATACCTTCCCCTCCACGTTGTGTCTTGCTCCTTGCCATTTTCCACTGCTTTGGCAATGTCTGGAAGCTTAGTTTTGGCATGTTTTGGTATTTTGCACTGCTCTGCTATAATCCCGGTCCATTTCTTAGAGTCACTAAATTGCCCAAATTTCCAAATTTTTTTTTTTTCTCCTCAATTGCAATTCCGTAGCTGGTATCTCCATTCCAGCCTGTTTGAAAGTCCTTCTTTTCTCTTTTGGCCTTCAGCGGGGATCATTCTGGCAAGCTTTGCTGCATGTGCCTGCACTTCATAGCATATGGGAAAATTTTTTCTTTTTTAATTTTAGGTTTTTTTAAGTGTCCATATTATGTTCCTCATACCTTCCCCTCCACGTTGTGTCTTGCTCCTTGCAATTTTCCACTGCTTTGGCAATGTCTGGAAGCTTAGTTTTGGCATGTTTTGGTATTTTGCACTGCTCTGCTATAATCCCGTCCATTTTCTTAGAGTCACTAAATTGCCCAAATTTCCCAAATTTTTTTTTTTTCTCCTCCAATTGCAATTCCTTAGCTGGTATCTCCATTCCAGCCTGTTTGAAAGTCCTTCTTTTCTCTTTTGGCCTTCAGCGGGGATCACTTTTGGCAAGCTTTGCTGCATGTGCCTCCATTTCATAGAATATGGGAAAATTTTTTCTTTTTTAATTTTAGATTTTTTAAGTGTCCATACCATGTTCCTCCTATCCTCTCCTCCACGTTGTGTCTTCCTCCTTGCCATTTTCCCCTGCTTTGGCAACGTCTGGGAGCTTAGTTTTGGCATGTTTTGGTCCTTTGCAATGCAGCTCATTTCCTCACAGACCATTTCTTGAAGACACTAAAACTCCAATTTTCTGCATTTTTTTGGCTTTTTTTCAATTGGATTTCATTTGATCCTATCTCCTTTCCAGAGCGTTTGTAAGCCTTTCTTTATGGGGTCGCAAGATTCCGTTTCCTTCCCGAAAGGAAATGAAATTTCCTTTCGGGAAGGGAAACGGAATCTTGCGATTTCAATGGGGACCAAGAGAGGAATCTTTGGTGCATGTCCCTGCCCTAGATGACATGCCATGACTTTTGATGCCTTTGACTTTGGGAAAGATTTTTTTCTTTTTTTTTCCATTTTTTTTAAGCATCCATGCCATGTCTTTTATATCTTCCCCTCCACGTTGTGTCTTGCTCCTTGCAATTTTCCACTGCTTTGGCAATGTCTGGAAGCTTAGTTTTGGCATGTTTTGGTATTTTGCACTGCTCTGCTATAATCCCGGTCCATTTTCTTAGAGTCACTAAATTGCCCAAATTTCCCAAATTTTTTTTTTTTCTCCTCCAATTGCAATTCCGTAGCTGGTATCTCCATTCCAGCCTGTTTGAAAGTCCTTCTTTTCTCTTTTGGCCTTCAGCGGGGATCAATTTGGCAAGCTTTGCTGCATGTGCCTGCACTTCATAGCATATGGGAAAATTTTTTTTTTTAATTTTAGGTTTTTTTAAGTGTCCATATTATGTTCCTCATACCTTCCCTCCACGTTGTGTCTTGCTCCTTGCAATTTTCCACTGCTTTGGCAATGTCTGGAAGCTTAGTTTTGGCATGTTTTGGTATTTTGCACTGCTCTGCTATAATCCCGGTCCATTTTCTTAGAGTCACTAAATTGCCCAAATTTCCCAAATTTTTTTTTTTTCTCCTCCAATTGCAATTCCTTAGCTGGTATCTCCATTCCAGCCTGTTTGAAAGTCCTTCTTTTCTCTTTGGCCTTCAGCGGGGATCACTTTTGGCAAGCTTTGCTGCATGTGCCTCCATTTCATAGAATATGGGAAATTTTTTCTTTTTTAATTTTAGATTTTTTAAGTGTCCATACCATGTTCCTTATCCTCTCCTCCACGTTGTGTCTTGCTCCTTGCCATTTTCCCCTGCTTTGGCAACGTCTGGGAGCTTAGTTTTGGCATGTTTTGGTCCTTTGCAATGCAGCTCATTTCCTCACAGACCATTTCTTGAAGACACTAAAACTCCCAATTTTCTGCATTTTTTTGGCTTTTTTTCAATTGGATTTCATTTGATCCTATCTCCTTTCCAGAGCGTTTGTAAGCCTTTCTTTATGGGGTCGCAAGATTCCGTTTCCTTCCCGAAAGGAAATGAAATTTCCTTTCGGGAAGGGAAACGGAATCTTGCGATTTCAATGGGGACCAAGAGAGGAATCTTTGGTGCATGTCCTGCCCTAGATGACATGCCATGACTTTTGATGCCTTTGACTTTGGGAAAGATTTTTTTCTTTTTTTTTCCATTTTTTTTAAGCATCCATGCCATGTCTTTTATATTCCCCTCCACGTTGTGTCTTGCTCCTTGCAATTTTCCACTGCTTTGGCAATGTCTGGAAGCTTAGTTTTGGCATGTTTTGGTATTTTGCACTGCTCTGCTATAATCCGGTCCATTTTCTTAGAGTCACTAAATTGCCCAAATTTCCCAAATTTTTTTTTTTTCTCCTCCAATTGCAATTCCGTAGCTGGTATCTCCATTCCAGCCTGTTTGAAAGTCCTTCTTTTCTCTTTTGGCCTTCAGCGGGGATCAATTCTGGCAAGCTTTGCTGCATGTGCCTGCACTTCATAGCATATGGGAAAATTTTTCTTTTTTAATTTTAGGTTTTTTTAAGTGTCCATCATATTATGTTCCTCATACCTTCCCCTCCACGTTGTGTCTTGCTCCTTGCAATTTTCCACTGCTTTGGCAATGTCTGGAAGCTTAGTTTTGGCATGTTTTGGTATTTTGCACTGCTCTGCTATAATCCCGGTCCATTTTCTTAGAGTCACTAAATTGCCCAAATTTCCCAAATTTTTTTTTTTTCTCCTCCAATTGCAATTCCTTAGCTGGTATCTCCATTCCAGCCTGTTTGAAAGTCCTTCTTTTCTCTTTTGGCCTTCAGCGGGGATCAATTTTGGCAAGCTTTGCTGCATGTGCCTCCATTTCATAGAATATGGGAAAATTTTTTCTTTTTTAATTTTAGATTTTTTTAAGTGTCCATACCATGTTCCTCATATCCTCTCCTCCACGTTGTGTCTTCTCCTTGCCATTTTCCCCTGCTTTGGCAACGTCTGGGAGCTTAGTTTTGGCATGTTTTGGTCCTTTGCAATGCAGCTCATTTCCTCACAGACCATTTCTTGAAGACACTAAAACTCCCAATTTTCTGCATTTTTTTGGCTTTTTTTCAATTGGATTTCATTTGATCCTATCTCCTTTCAGAGCGTTTGTAAGCCTTCTTTATGGGGTCGCAAGATTCCGTTTCCTTCCCGAAAGGAAATGAAATTTCCTTTCGGGAAGGGAAACGGAATCTTGCGATTTCAATGGGGACCAAGAGAGGAATCTTTGGTGCATGTCCCTGCCCTAGATGACATGCCATGACTTTTGATGCCTTTGACTTTGGGAAAGATTTTTTTCTTTTTTTTTCCATTTTTTTTAAGCATCCATGCCATGTCTTTTATATCTTCCCCTCCACGTTGTGTCTTGCTCCTTGCAATTTTCCACTGCTTTGGCAATGTCTGGAAGCTTAGTTTTGGCATGTTTTGGTATTTTGCACTGCTCTGCTATAATCCGGTCCATTTTCTTAGAGTCACTAAATTGCCCAATTTCCCAAATTTTTTTTTTTTTCTCCTCCAATTGCAATTCCTTAGCTGGTATCTCCATTCCAGCCTGTTTGAAAGTCCTTCTTTTCTGTTTTGGCCTTCAGCGGGGATCAATTTTGGCAAGCTTTGCTGCATGTGCCTGCATTTCATAGAATATGGGAAAATTTTTTCTTTTTAATTTTAGGTTTTTTTAAGTGTCCATATTATGTTCCTCATCCTTCCCCTCCACGTTGTGTCTTGCTCCTTGCATTTTCCACTGCTTTGGCAATGTCTGGAAGCTTAGTTTTGGCATGTTTTGGTATTTTGCACTGCTCTGCTATAATCCCGGTCCATTTCTTAGAGTCACTAAATTGCCCAAATTTCCCAAATTTTTTTTTTTTTCTCCTCCAATTGCAATTCCGTAGCTGGTATCTCCATTCCAGCCTGTTTGAAAGTCCTTCTTTTCTCTTTTGGCCTTCAGGGGGATCAATTCTGGCAAGCTTTGCTGCATGTGCCTGCACTTCATAGCATATGGGGAAATTTTTTCTTTTTTAATTTTATTTTTTTTAAGTGTCCATATTATGTTCCTCATATCTTCCCCTCCACGTTGTGTCTTGCTCCTTGCAATTTTCCACTGCTTTGGCAATGTCTGGAAGCTTAGTTTTGGCATGTTTTGGTATTTTGCACTGCTCTGCTATAATCCACGGTCCATTTTCTTAGAGTCACTAAAATGCCCAAATTTCCCAAATTTTTTTTTTTCTCCTCCAATTGCAATTCTTAGCTGGTATCTCCATTCCAGAGCTGTTTGAAAGTCCTTCTTTTCTTTTTTGGCCTTCAGCGGGGATCATTTCTGGCAAGCTTTGCTGCATGTGCCTGCACTTCATAGAATATGGGAAATTTTTTCTTTTTTAATTTTAGTTTTTTAAGTGTCCATATTATGTTCCTCTATTCCTCTCCTCCACGTTGTGTCTTGCTCCTTGCAATTTTCCCTGCTTTGGCAATGTCTGGAAGCTTAGTTTTGGCATGTTTTGGTATTTTGCACTGCTCTGCTATAATCCCGGTCCATTTTCTTAGAGTCACTAAATTGCCCAATTTCCCAAATTTTTTTTTTTCTCCTCCAATTGCAATTCCTTAGCTGGTATCTCCATTCCAGCCTGTTTGAAAGTCCTTCTTTTCTCTTTTGGCCTTCAGCGGGGATCACTTTTGGCAAGCTTTGCTGCATGTGCCTCCATTTCATAGAATATGGGAAAATTTTTTCTTTTTTAATTTTAGATTTTTTAAGTGTCCATACCATGTTCCTCATATCCTCTCCTCCACGTTGTGTCTTGCTCCTTGCATTTTCCCTGCTTTGGCAATGTCTGGGAGCTTAGTTTTGGCATGTTTTGGTCCTTTGCAATGCAGCTCATTTCCTCACAGACCATTTCTTGAAGACACTAAAACTCCCAATTTTCTGCATTTTTTTGGCTTTTTTTCAATTGGATTTCATTTGATCCTATCTCCTTTCCAGAGCGTTTGTAAGCCTTTCTTTATGGGGTCGCAAGATTCCGTTTTTCATGAAATTTCCTTTCGGGAAGGGAAACGGAATCTTGCGATTTCAATGGGGACCAAGAGAGGAATCTTTGGTGCATGTCCCTGCCTAGATGACATGCCATGACTTTTGATGCCTTTGACTTTGGGAAAGATTTTTTTCTTTTTTTTTCCATTTTTTTTAAGCATCCATGCCATGTCTTTTATATCTTCCCCTCCACGTTGTGTCTTGCTCCTTGCAATTTTCCACTGCTTTGGCAATGTCTGGAAGCTTAGTTTTGGCATGTTTTGGTATTTTGCACTGCTCTGCTATAATCCCGGTCCATTTTCTTAGAGTCACTAAATTGCCCAAATTTCCCAAATTTTTTTTTTTTCTCCTCCAATTGCAATTCCTTAGCTGGTATCTCCATTCCAGCCTGTTTGAAAGTCCTTCTTTTCTCTTTTGGCCTTCAGCGGGGATCAATTTGGCAAGCTTTGCTGCATGTGCCTCCATTTCATAGAATATGGGGAAAATTTTTTCTTTTTTAATTTTAGATTTTTAAGTGTCCATACCATGTTCCTCATATCCTCTCCTCCACGTTGTGTCTTCCTCCTTGCCATTTTCCCCTGCTTTGGCAACGTCTGGGAGCTTAGTTTTGGCATGTTTTGGTCCTTTGCAATGCAGCTCATTTCCTCACAGACCATTTCTTGAAGACACTAAAACTCCCAATTTTCTGCATTTTTTTGGCTTTTTTTCAATTGGATTTCATTTGATCCTATCTCCTTTCCAGAGCGTTTGTAAGCCTTTCTTTATGGGGTCGCAAGATTCCGTTTCCTTCCGAAAGGAAATGAAATTTCCTTTCGGGAAGGGAAACGGAATCTTGCGATTTCAATGGGGACCAAGAGAGGAATCTTTGGTGCATGTCCCTGCCTAGATGACATGCCATGACTTTTGATGCCTTTGACTTTGGGAAAGATTTTTTTTTTTTTTTTCCATTTTTTTTAAGCATCCATGCCATGTCTTTTATATCTTCCCCTCCACGTTGTGTCTTGCTCCTTGCAATTTTCCACTGCTTTGGCAATGTCTGGAAGCTTAGTTTTGGCATGTTTTGGTATTTTGCACTGCTCTGCTATAATCCCGGTCCATTTTCTTAGAGTCACTAAATTGCCCAAATTTCCAATTTTTTTTTTTTTCTCCTCCAATTGCAATTCCGTAGCTGGTATCTCCATTCCAGCCTGTTTGAAAGTCCTTCTTTTCTGTTTTGGCCTTCAGCGGGGATCAATTTTGGCAAGCTTTGCTGCATGTGCCTGCACTTCATAGCATATGGGGAAATTTTTTCTTTTTTAATTTTAGTTTTTTTAAGTGTCCATATTATGTTCCTCATACCTTCCCCTCCACGTTGTGTCTTGCTCCTTGCAATTTTCCACTGCTTTGGCAATGTCTGGAAGCTTAGTTTTGGCATGTTTTGGTATTTTGCACTGCTCTGCTATAATCCCGGTCCATTTTCTTAGAGTCACTAAATTGCCCAAATTTCCCAAATTTTTTTTTTTTCTCCTCCAATTGCAATTCCGTAGCTGGTATCTCCATTCCAGCCTGTTTGAAAGTCTTCTTTTCTCTTTTGGCCTTCAGCGGGGATCACTTTTGGCAAGCTTTGCTGCATGTGCCTCCATTTCATAGAATATGGGAAAATTTTTTCTTTTTTAATTTTAGATTTTTAAGTGTCCATACCATGTTCCTCATATCCTCTCCTCCACGTTGTGTCTTCCTCCTTGCCATTTTCCCCTGCTTTGGCAACGTCTGGGAGCTTAGTTTTGGCATGTTTTGGTCCTTTGCAATGCAGCTCATTTCCTCACAGACCATTTCTTGAAGACACTAAAACTCCCAATTTTCTGCATTTTTTTGGCTTTTTTTCAATTGGATTTCATTTGATCCTATCTCCTTTCCAGAGCGTTTGTAAGCCTTTCTTTATGGGGTCGCAAGATTCCGTTTCCTTCCCGAAAGGAAATGAAATTTCCTTTCGGGAAGGGAAACGGAATCTTGCGATTTCAATGGGGACAAGAGAGGAATCTTTGGTGCATGTCCCTGCCCTAGATGACATGCCATGACTTTTGATGCCTTTGACTTTGGGAAAGATTTTTTTCTTTTTTTTTCCTTTTTTTAAGCATCCATGCCATGTCTTTTATATCTTCCCCTCCACGTTGTGTCTTGCTCCTTGCAATTTTCCACTGCTTTGGCAATGTCTGGAAGCTTAGTTTTGGCATGTTTTGGTATTTTGCACTGCTCTGCTATAATCCCGGTCCATTTTCTTAGAGTCACTAAATTGCCCAATTTCCCAATTTTTTTTTTTTCTCCTCCAATTGCAATTCCGTAGCTGGTATCTCCATTCCAGCCTGTTTGAAAGTCCTTCTTTCTCTTTTGGCCTTCAGCGGGGATCAATTTTGGCAAGCTTTGCTGCATGTGCCTGCACTTCATAGCATATGGGGAAATTTTTTCTTTTTTAATTTTAGGTTTTTTAAGTGTCCATATTATGTTCCTCATACCTTCCCCTCCACGTTGTGTCTTGCTCCTTGCAATTTTCCACTGCTTTGGCAATGTCTGGAAGCTTAGTTTTGGCATGTTTTGGTATTTTGCACTGCTCTGCTATAATCCCGGTCCATTTTCTTAGAGTCACTAAATTGCCCAAATTTCCCAAATTTTTTTTTTTCTCCTCCAATTGCAATTCCGTAGCTGGTATCTCCATTCCAGCCTGTTTGAAAGTCCTTCTTTTCTCTTTTGGCCTTCAGCGGGGATCAATTCTGGCAAGCTTTGCTGCATGTGCCTCATTTCATAGAATATGGGAAAATTTTTTCTTTTTTAATTTTAGATTTTAGTTTTTTAAGTGTCCATACCATGTTCCTCCTATCCTCTCCTCCACGTTGTGTCTTCCTCCTTGCCATTTTCCCCTGCTTTGGCAACGTCTGGGAGCTTAGTTTTGGCATGTTTTGGTCCTTTGCAATGCAGCTCATTTCCTCACAGACCATTTCTTGAAGACACTAAAACTCCCAATTTTCTGCATTTTTTTGGCTTTTTTTCAATTGGATTTCATTTGATCCTATCTCCTTTCCAGAGCGTTTGTAAGCCTTTCTTTATGGGGTCGCAAGATTCCGTTTCCTTCCCGAAAGGAAATGAAATTTCCTTTCGGGAAGGGAAACGGAATCTTGCGATTTCAATGGGGACCAAGAGAGGAATCTTTGGTGCATGTCCCTGCCCTAGATGACATGCCATGACTTTTGATGCCTTTGACTTTGGGAAAGATTTTTTTCTTTTTTTTTCCATTTTTTTTAAGCATCCATGCCATGTCTTTTATATCTTCCCCTCCACGTTGTGTCTTGCTCCTTGCAATTTTCCACTGCTTTGGCAATGTCTGGAAGCTTAGTTTTGGCATGTTTTGGTATTTTGCACTGCTCTGCTATAATCCCGGTCCATTTTCTTAGAGTCACTAAATTGCCCAAATTTCCCAATTTTTTTTTTTTTCTCCTCCAATTGCAATTCCGTAGCTGGTATCTCCATTCCAGCCTGTTTGAAAGTCCTTCTTTTCTCTTTTGGCCTTCAGCGGGGATCAATTTGGCAAGCTTTGCTGCATGTGCCTGCACTTCATAGCATATGGGAAAATTTTTTCTTTTTTAATTTTAGGTTTTTTTAAGTGTCCATATTATGTTCCTCATACCTTCCCCTCCACGTTGTGTCTTGCTCCTTGCAATTTTCCACTGCTTTGGCAATGTCTGGAAGCTTAGTTTTGGCATGTTTTGGTATTTTGCACTGCTCTGCTATAATCCCGGTCCATTTTCTTAGAGTCACTAAATTGCCCAAATTTCCCAAATTTTTTTTTTTTTCTCCTCCAATTGCAATTCCGTAGCTGGTATCTCCATTCCAGCCTGTTTGAAAGTCCTTCTTTTCTCTTTTGGCCTTCAGCGGGGATCACTTTGGCAAGCTTTGCTGCATGTGCCTCCATTTCATAGAATATGGGAAAATTTTTTCTTTTTTAATTTTAGATTTTTAAGTGTCCATACCATGTTCCTCTATCCTCTCCTCCACGTTGTGTCTTCCTCCTTGCCATTTTCCCTGCTTTGGCAACGTCTGGGAGCTTAGTTTTGGCATGTTTTGGTCCTTTGCAATGCAGCTCATTTCCTCACAGACCATTTCTTGAAGACACTAAAACTCCCAATTTTCTGCATTTTTTTGGCTTTTTTTCAATTGGATTTCATTTGATCCTATCTCCTTTCCAGAGCGTTTGTAAGCCTTTCTTTATGGGGTCGCAAGATTCCGTTTCCTTCCCGAAAGGAAATGAAATTTCCTTTCGGGAAGGGAAACGGAATCTTGCGATTTCAATGGGGACCAAGAGAGGAATCTTTGGTGCATGTCCCTGCCCTAGATGACATGCCATGACTTTTGATGCCTTTGACTTTGGAAAGATTTTTTTCTTTTTTTTTTCCATTTTTTTTAAGCATCCATGCCATGTCTTTTATATCTTCCCTCCACGTTGTGTCTTGCTCCTTGCAATTTTCCACTGCTTTGGCAATGTCTGGAAGCTTAGTTTTGGCATGTTTTGGTATTTTGCACTGCTCTGCTATAATCCCGGTCCATTTTCTTAGAGTCACTAAATTGCCCAAATTTCCCAAATTTTTTTTTTTTCTCCTCCAATTGCAATTCCGTAGCTGGTATCTCCATTCCAGCCTGTTTGAAAGTCCTTCTTTTCTGTTTTGGCCTTCAGCGGGGATCAATTTGGCAAGCTTTGCTGCATGTGCCTGCACTTCATAGCATATGGGGAAATTTTTTCTTTTTTAATTTTAGGTTTTTTTAAGTGTCCATATTATGTTCCTCATACCTTCCCCTCCACGTTGTGTCTTGCTCCTTGCAATTTTCCACTGCTTTGGCAATGTCTGGAAGCTTAGTTTTGGCATGTTTTGGTATTTTGCACTGCTCTGCTATAATCCCGGTCCATTTTCTTAGAGTCACTAAATTGCCCAAATTTCCCAAATTTTTTTTTTTTTCTCCTCCAATTGCAATTCCGTAGCTGGTATCTCCATTCCAGCCTGTTTGAAAGTCCTTCTTTTCTCTTTTGGCCTTCAGCGGGGATCAATTCTGGCAAGCTTTGCTGCATGTGCCTGCACTTCATAGCATATGGGAAAATTTTTTCTTTTTTAATTTTTAGTTTTTTTAAGTGTCCATACCATGTTCCTCATATCTTCCCTCCACGTTGTGTCTTGCTCCTTGCAATTTTCCACTGCTTTGGCAATGTCTGGAAGCTTAGTTTTGGCATGTTTTGGTATTTTGCACTGCTCTGCTATAATCCGGTCCATTTTCTTAGAGTCACTAAATTGCCCAAATTTCCCAAATTTTTTTTTTTTTTCCTCCAATTGCAATTCCTTAGCTGGTATCTCCATTCCAGCCTGTTTGAAAGTCCTTCTTTTCTCTTTTGGCCTTCAGCGGGGATCAATTTCTGGCAAGCTTTGCTGCATGTGCCTCCATTCATAGAATATGGGAAAATTTTTTCTTTTTTAATTTTAGGTTTTTTTTAAGTGTCCATATTATGTTCCTCATACCTTCCCCTCCACGTTGTGTCTTGCTCCTTGCAATTTTCCACTGCTTTGGCAATGTCTGGAAGCTTAGTTTTGGCATGTTTTGGTATTTTGCACTGCTCTGCTATAATCCCGGTCCATTTTCTTATAGTCACTAAATTGCCAAATTTCCCAATTTTTTTTTTTTTCTCCTCCAATTGCAATTCCTTAGCTGGTATCTCCATTCCAGCCTGTTTGAAAGTCCTTCTTTTCTCTTTTGGCCTTCAGCGGGGATCACTTTTGGCAAGCTTTGCTGCATGTGCCTCCATTTCATAGAATATGGGAAATTTTTTCTTTTTTATTTTAGATTTTTAAGTGTCCATACCATGTTCCTCATATCCTCTCCTCCACGTTGTGTCTTGCTCCTTGCCATTTTCCCTGCTTTGGCAACGTCTGGGAGCTTAGTTTTGGCATGTTTTGGTCCTTTGCAATGCAGCTCATTTCCTCACAGACCATTTCTTGAAGACACTAAAACTCCAATTTTCTGCATTTTTTTGGCTTTTTTTCAATTGGATTTCATTTGATCCTATCTCCTTTCCAGAGCGTTTGTAAGCCTTTCTTTATGGGGTCGCAAGATTCCGTTTCCTTCCCGAAAGGAAATGAAATTTCCTTTCGGGAAGGGAAACGGAATCTTGCGATTTCAATGGGGACAAGAGAGGAATCTTTGGTGCATGTCCCTGCCCTAGATGACATGCCATGACTTTTGATGCCTTTGACTTTGGGAAAGATTTTTTTCTTTTTTTTTCCATTTTTTTTAAGCATCCATGCCATGTCTTTTATATCTTCCCCTCCACGTTGTGTCTTGCTCCTTGCAATTTTCCACTGCTTTGGCAATGTCTGGAAGCTTAGTTTTGGCATGTTTTGGTATTTTGCACTGCTCTGCTATAATCCCGGTCCATTTTCTTAGAGTCACTAAATTGCCCAAATTTCCCAAATTTTTTTTTTTTCTCCTCCAATTGCAATTCCGTAGCTGGTATCTCCATTCCAGCCTGTTTGAAAGTCCTTCTTTTCTCTTTTGGCCTTCAGCGGGGATCACTTTTGGCAAGCTTTGCTGCATGTGCCTCCATTTCATAGAATATGGGAAAATTTTTTTCTTTTTTAATTTTAGATTTTTAAGTGTCCATACCATGTTCCTCATATCCTCTCCTCCACGTTGTGTCTTGCTCCTTGCCATTTTCCCTGCTTTGGCAACGTCTGGGAGCTTAGTTTTGGCATGTTTTGGTCCTTTGCAATGCAGCTCATTTCCTCACAGACCATTTCTTGAAGACACTAAAAACTCCCAATTTTCTGCATTTTTTTGGCTTTTTTTCAATTGGATTTCATTTGATCCTATCTCCTTTCCAGAGCGTTTGTAAGCCTTTCTTTATGGGGTCGCAAGATTCCGTTTCCTTCCCGAAAGGAAATGAAATTTCCTTTCGGGAAGGGAAACGGAATCTTGCGATTTCAATGGGGACCAAGAGAGGAATCTTTGGTGCATGTCCCTGCCCTAGATGACATGCCATGACTTTTGATGCCTTTGACTTTGGGAAAGATTTTTTCTTTTTTTTTCCATTTTTTTTAAGCATCCATGCATGTCTTTTATATCTTCCCCTCCACGTTGTGTCTTGCTCCTTGCAATTTTCCACTGCTTTGGCAATGTCTGGAAGCTTAGTTTTGGCATGTTTTGGTATTTTGCACTGCTCTGCTATAATCCCGGTCCATTTTCTTAGAGTCACTAAATTGCCCAAATTTCCCAAATTTTTTTTTTCTCCTCCAATTGCAATTCCTAGCTGGTATCTCCATTCCAGCCTGTTTGAAAGTCCTTCTTTTCTCTTTTGGCCTTCAGCGGGGATCAATTTCTGGCAAGCTTTGCTGCATGTGCCTCCATTTCATAGAATATGGGAAAATTTTTTCTTTTTTAATTTTAGTTTTTTTAAGTGTCCATATTATGTTCCTCATACCTTCCCCTCCACGTTGTGTCTTGCTCCTTGCCATTTTCCACTGCTTTGGCAATGTCTGGAAGCTTAGTTTTGGCATGTTTTGGTATTTTGCACTGCTCTGCTATAATCCCGGTCCATTTTCTTAGAGTCACTAAATTGCCCAAATTTCCCAAATTTTTTTTTTTTCTCCTCCAATTGCAATTCCTTAGCTGGTATCTCCATTCCAGCCTGTTTGAAAGTCCTTCTTTTCTCTTTTGGCCTTCAGCGGGATCAATTCTGGCAAGCTTTGCTGCATGTGCCTGCACTTCATGCCATACGGAAAATTTTTTCTTTTTTAATTTTATTTTTTTTAAGTGTCCATATTATGTTCCTCATACCTCCCCTCCACGTTGTGTCTTGCTCCTTGCAATTTTCCACTGCTTTGGCAATGTCTGGAAGCTTAGTTTTGGCATGTTTTGGTATTTTGCACTGCTCTGCTATAATCCCGGTCCATTTTCTTAGAGTCACTAAATTGCCCAAATTTCCCATTTTTTTTTTTTTCTCCTCCAATTGCAATTCCTTAGCTGGTATCTCCATTCCAGCCTGTTTGAAAGTCCTTCTTTTCTCTTTTGGCCTTCAGCGGGGATCACTTTTGGCAAGCTTTGCTGCATGTGCCTCCATTTCATAGAATATGGGAAAATTTTTCTTTTTTAATTTTAGATTTTTAAGTGTCCATACCATGTTCCTCTATCCTCTCCTCCACGTTGTGTCTTCTCCTTGCCATTTTCCCCTGCTTTGGCAACGTCTGGGAGCTTAGTTTTGGCATGTTTTGGTCCTTTGCAATGCAGCTCATTTCCTCACAGACCATTTCTTGAAGACACTAAAACTCCCAATTTTCTGCATTTTTTTGGCTTTTTTTCAATTGGATTTCATTTGATCCTATCTCCTTTCCAGAGCGTTTGTAAGCCTTTCTTTATGGGGTCGCAAGATTCCGTTTCCTTCCCGAAAGGAAATGAAATTTCCTTTCGGGAAGGGAAACGGAATCTTGCGATTTCAATGGGGACCAAGAGAGGAATCTTTGGTGCATGTCCCTGCCCTAGATGACATGCCATGACTTTTGATGCCTTTGACTTTGGGAAAGATTTTTTTCTTTTTTTTTCCATTTTTTTTAAGCATCCATGCCATGTCTTTTATATCTTCCCCTCCACGTTGTGTCTTGCTCCTTGCAATTTTCCACTGCTTTGGCAATGTCTGGAAGCTTAGTTTTGGCATGTTTTGGTATTTTGCACTGCTCTGCTATAATCCCGGTCCATTTTCTTAGAGTCACTAAATTGCCCAAATTTCCCAAATTTTTTTTTTTTTCTCCTCCAATTGCAATTCCGTAGCTGGTATCTCCATTCCAGCCTGTTTGAAAGTCCTTCTTTTCTGTTTTGGCCTTCAGCGGGGATCATTTTGGCAAGCTTGCTTTGCTTTGCTGCATGTGCCTGCACTTCATAGCATATGGGAAATTTTTTCTTTTTTAATTTTAGGTTTTTTTAGTGTCCATACCATGTTCCTCATCCTTCCCCTCCACGTTGTGTCTTGCTCCTTGCAATTTTCCACTGCTTTGGCAACGTCTGGAGCTTAGTTTTGGCATGTTTTGGTATTTTGCATGCTCTGCTTTAATCCAGGTCCATTTCTTAGTCACTAAATTGCCCAAATTTCCCAAATTTTTTTTTTTTTTCTCCATTGCAATTCCGTAGCTGGTATCTCCATTCCAGCCTGTTTGAAAGTCCTTCTTTTCTCTTTTGGCCTTCAGCGGGGATCAATTTTGGCAAGTTGTGCATGTGCCTGCACTTCATAGCATATGGGAAAATTTTTTCTTTTTTTAATTTTAGGTTTTTTTTAAGTGTCCATACCATGTTCCTATATCTTCCCCTCCACGTTGTGTCTTGCTCCTTGCAATTTTCCACTGCTTTGGCAATGTCTGGAAGCTTAGTTTTGGCATGTTTTGGTATTTTGCACTGCTCTGCTATAATCCCGGTCCATTTTCTTAGAGTCACTAAATTGCCCAAATTTCCCAAATTTTTTTTTTTTCTCCTCCAATTGCAATTCCTTAGCTGGTATCTCCATTCCAGCCTGTTTGAAAGTCCTTCTTTTCTGTTTTGGCCTTCAGCGGGGATCAATTTTGGCAAGCTTTGCTGCATGTGCCTCCATTTCATAGAATATGGGAAAATTTTTTCTTTTTTAATTTTAGATTTTTAAGTGTCCATACCATGTTCCTCTATCCTCTCCTCCACGTTGTGTCTTCCTCCTTGCCATTTTCCCCTGCTTTGGCAACGTCTGGGAGCTTAGTTTTGGCATGTTTTGGTCCTTTGCAATGCAGCTCATTTCCTCACAGACCATTTCTTGAAGACACTAAAACTCCCAATTTTCTGCATTTTTTTGGCTTTTTTTCAATTGGATTTCATTTGATCCTATCTCCTTTCCAGAGCGTTTGTAAGCCTTTCTTTATGGGGTCGCAAGATTCCGGTTTTTCATTTCATTTCCTTTCGGGAAGGGAAACGGAATCTTGCGATTTCAATGGGGACCAAGAGAGGAATCTTTGGTGCATGTCCCTGCCCTAGATGACATGCCATGACTTTTGATGCCTTTGACTTTGGGAAAGATTTTTTTCTTTTTTTTTCCATTTTTTTTAAGCATCCATGCCATGTCTTTTATATCTTCCCCTCCACGTTGTGTCTTGCTCCTTGCAATTTTCCACTGCTTTGGCAATGTCTGGAAGCTTAGTTTTGGCATGTTTTGGTATTTTGCACTGCTCTGCTATAATCCCGGTCCATTTTCTTAGAGTCACTAAATTGCCCAAATTTCCCAAATTTTTTTTTTTCTCCTCCAATTGCAATTCCTTAGCTGGTATCTCCATTCCAGCCTGTTTGAAAGTCCTTCTTTTCTCTTTTGGCCTTCAGCGGGGATCACTTTTGGCAAGCTTTGCTGCATGTGCCTCCATTTCATAGAATATGGGAAAATTTTTTCTTTTTTAATTTTAGATTTTTTAAGTGTCCATATTATGTTCCTCATACCTTCCCCTCCACGTTGTGTCTTGCTCCTTGCCATTTTCCACTGCTTGGCAACGTCTGGGAGCTTAGTTTTGGCATGTTTTGGTCCTTTGCAATGCAGCTCATTTCCTCACAGACCATTTCTTGAAGACACTAAAACTCCCAATTTTCTGCATTTTTTTGGCTTTTTTTCAATTGGATTTCATTTGATCCTATCTCCTTTCCAGAGCGTTTGTAAGCCTTTCTTTATGGGGTCGCAAGATTCCGTTTCCTTCCCGAAAGAAATGAAATTTCCTTTCGGGAAGGGAAACGGAATCTTGCGATTTCAATGGGGACCAAGAGAGGAATCTTTGGTGCATGTCCCTGCCCTAGATGACATGCCATGACTTTTGATGCCTTTGACTTTGGGAAAGATTTTTTTCTTTTTTTTTCCATTTTTTTTAAGCATCCATGCCATGTCTTTTATATCTTCCCCTCCACGTTGTGTCTTGCTCCTTGCAATTTTCCACTGCTTTGGCAATGTCTGGAAGCTTAGTTTTGGCATGTTTTGGTATTTTGCACTGCTCTGCTATAATCCCGGTCCATTTTCTTAGAGTCACTAAATTGCCCAAATTTCCCAAATTTTTTTTTTTTCTCCTCCAATTGCAATTCCTAGCTGGTATCTCCATTCCAGCCTGTTTGAAAGTCCTTCTTTTCTTTTTGGCCTTCAGCGGGGATCAATTCTGGCAAGCTTTGCTGCATGTGCCTGCACTTCATAGAATATGGGAAAATTTTTTCTTTTTTAATTTTAGATTTTTAAGTGTCCATACCATGTTCCTCATATCCTCCCCTCCACGTTGTGTCTTCCTCCTTGCAATTTTCCCTGCTTTGGCAATGTCTGGAAGCTTAGTTTTGGCATGTTTTGGTATTTTGCACTGCTCTGCTATAATCCCGGTCCATTTTCTTAGAGTCACTAAATTGCCCAAATTTCCCAAATTTTTTTTTTTTCTCCTCCAATTGCAATTCCTTAGCTGGTATCTCCATTCCAGCCTGTTTGAAAGTCCTTCTTTTCTCTTTTGGCCTTCAGCGGGGATCACTTTGGCAAGCTTTGCTGCATGTGCCTCCATTTCATAGAATATGGGAAAATTTTTTCTTTTTTAATTTTAGATTTTTAAGTGTCCATACCATGTTCCTCCTATCCTCTCCTCCACGTTGTGTCTTGCTCCTTGCCATTTTCCCCTGCTTTGGCAACGTCTGGGAGCTTAGTTTTGGCATGTTTTGGTCCTTTGCAATGCAGCTCATTTCCTCACAGACCATTTCTTGAAGACACTAAAACTCCCAATTTTCTGCATTTTTTTGGCTTTTTTTCAATTGGATTTCATTTGATCCTATCTCCTTTCCAGAGCGTTTGTAAGCCTTTCTTTATGGGGTCGCAAGATTCCGTTTCCTTCCCGAAAGGAAATGAAATTTCCTTTCGGGAAGGGAAACGGAATCTTGCGATTTCAATGGGGACCAAGAGAGGAATCTTTGGTGCATGTCCCTGCCCTAGATGACATGCCATGACTTTTGATGCCTTTGACTTTGGGAAAGATTTTTTTCTTTTTTTTTCCATTTTTTTTAAGCATCCATGCCATGTCTTTTATATCTTCCCCTCCACGTTGTGTCTTGCTCCTTGCAATTTTCCACTGCTTTGGCAATGTCTGGAAGCTTAGTTTTGGCATGTTTTGGTATTTTGCACTGCTCTGCTATAATCCCGGTCCATTTTCTTAGAGTCACTAAATTGCCCAAATTTCCCAAATTTTTTTTTTTTCTCCTCCAATTGCAATTCCGTAGCTGGTATCTCCATTCCAGCCTGTTTGAAAGTCCTTCTTTTCTGTTTTGGCCTTCAGCGGGGATCAATTCTGGCAAGCTTTGCTGCATGTGCCTGCACTTCATAGCATATGGGAAATTTTTTCTTTTTTAATTTTAGGTTTTTTTAAGTGTCCATATTATGTTCCTCATACCTTCCCCTCCACGTTGTGTCTTGCTCCTTGCAATTTTCCACTGCTTTGGCAATGTCTGGAAGCTTAGTTTTGGCATGTTTTGGTATTTTGCACTGCTCTGCTATAATCCCGGTCCATTTCTTTAGAGTCACTAAATTGCCCAAATTTCCCAAATTTTTTTTTTTCTCCTCCAATTGCAATTCCGTAGCTGGTATCTCCATTCCAGCCTGTTTGAAAGTCCTTCTTTTCTCTTTTGGCCTTCAGCGGGGATCAATTTTGGCAAGCTTTGCTGCATGTGCCTCCATTTCATAGAATATGGGAAAATTTTTTCTTTTTTAATTTTAGATTTTTAAGTGTCCATACCATGTTCCTCATATCCTCTCCTCCACGTTGTGTCTTGCTCCTTGCCATTTTCCCCTGCTTTGGCAACGTCTGGGAGCTTAGTTTTGGCATGTTTTGGTCCTTTGCAATGCAGCTCATTTCCTCACAGACCATTTCTTGAAGACACTAAAACTCCCAATTTTCTGCATTTTTTTGGCTTTTTTTCAATTGGATTTCATTTGATCCTATCTCCTTTCCAGAGCGTTTGTAAGCCTTTCTTTATGGGGTCGCAAGATTCCGTTTCCTTCCCGAAAGGAAATGAAATTTCCTTTCGGGAAGGGAAACGGAATCTTGCGATTTCAATGGGGACCAAGAGAGGAATCTTTGGTGCATGTCCCTGCCCTAGATGACATGCCATGACTTTTGATGCCTTTGACTTTGGGAAAGATTTTTTTCTTTTTTTTTCCATTTTTTTAAGCATCCATGCCATGTCTTTTATATCTTCCCCTCCACGTTGTGTCTTGCTCCTTGCAATTTTCCACTGCTTTGGCAATGTCTGGAAGCTTAGTTTTGGCATGTTTTGGTATTTTGCACTGCTCTGCTATAATCCCGGTCCATTTTCTTAGAGTCACTAAATTGCCCAAATTTCCCAAATTTTTTTTTTTCTCCTCCAATTGCAATTCCGTAGCTGGTATCTCCATTCCAGCCTGTTTGAAAGTCCTTCTTTTCTCTTTTGGCCTTCAGCGGGGATCAATTCTGGCAAGCTTTGCTGCATGTGCCTGCACTTCATAGCATATGGGAAATTTTTTCTTTTTAATTTTAGGTTTTTTTAAGTGTCCATATTATGTTCCTCATACCTTCCCCTCCACGTTGTGTCTTTCCTTGCAATTTTCCACTGCTTTGGCAATGTCTGGAAGCTTAGTTTTGGCATGTTTTGGTATTTTGCACTGCTCTGCTATAATCCCGGTCCATTTTCTTAGAGTCACTAAATTGCCCAAATTTCCCAAATTTTTTTTTTTCTCCTCCAATTGCAATTCCTTAGCTGGTATCTCCATTCCAGCCTGTTTGAAAGTCCTTCTTTTCTCTTTTGGCCTTCAGCGGGGATCAATTCTGGCAAGCTTTGCTGCATGTGCCTCCATTTCATAGAATATGGGAAAATTTTTTCTTTTTTAATTTTAGATTTTTAAGTGTCCATACCATGTTCCTCCTATCCTCTCCTCCACGTTGTGTCTTCCTCCTTGCCATTTTCCCCTGCTTTGGCAACGTCTGGGAGCTTAGTTTTGGCATGTTTTGGTCCTTTGCAATGCAGCTCATTTCCTCACAGACCATTTCTTGAAGACACTAAAACTCCCAATTTTCTGCATTTTTTTGGCTTTTTTTCAATTGGATTTCATTTGATCCTATCTCCTTTCCAGAGCGTTTGTAAGCCTTTCTTTATGGGGTCGCAAGATTCCGTTTCCTTCCCGAAAGGAAATGAAATTTCCTTTCGGGAAGGGAAACGGAATCTTGCGATTTCAATGGGGACCAAGAGAGGAATCTTTGGTGCATGTCCTGCCCTAGATGACATGCCATGACTTTTGATGCCTTTGACTTTGGGAAAGATTTTTTTCTTTTTTTTTCCATTTTTTTTAAGCATCCATGCCATGTCTTTTATATCTTCCCCTCCACGTTGTGTCTTGCTCCTTGCAATTTTCACTGCTTTGGCAATGTCTGGAAGCTTAGTTTTGGCATGTTTTGGTATTTTGCACTGCTCTGCTATAATCCCGGTCCATTTTCTTAGAGTCACTAAATTGCCCAAATTTCCCAAATTTTTTTTTTTTTCTCCTCCAATTGCAATTCCGTAGCTGGTATCTCCATTCAGCTGTTTGAAAGTCCTTCTTTTCTCTTTTGGCCTTCAGCGGGGATCAATTCTGGCAAGCTTTGCTGCATGTGCCTGCACTTCATAGCATATGGGAAAATTTTTTCTTTTTTAATTTTAGGTTTTTTTAAGTGTCCATATTATGTTCCTCATACCTTCCCCTCCACGTTGTGTCTTCCTCCTTGCAATTTTCCACTGCTTTGGCAATGTCTGGAAGCTTAGTTTTGGCATGTTTTGGTATTTTGCACTGCTCTGCTATAATCCCGGTCCATTTTCTTAGAGTCACTAAATTGCCCAAATTTCCCAAATTTTTTTTTTTCTCCTCCAATTGCAATTCCGTAGCTGGTATCTCCATTCCAGCCTGTTTGAAAGTCCTTCTTTTCTCTTTTGGCCTTCAGCGGGGATCACTTTTGGCAAGCTTTGCTGCATGTGCCTCCATTTCATAGAATATGGGAAATTTTTTCTTTTTTAATTTTAGATTTTTAAGTGTCCATACCATGTTCCTCATATCCTCTCCTCCACGTTGTGTCTTGCTCCTTGCCATTTTCCCTGCTTTGGCAACGTCTGGGAGCTTAGTTTTGGCATGTTTTGGTCCTTTGCAATGCAGCTCATTTCCTCACAGACCATTTCTTGAAGACACTAAAACTCCCAATTTTCTGCATTTTTTTGGCTTTTTTTCAATTGGATTTCATTTGATCCTATCTCCTTTCCAGAGCGTTTGTAAGCCTTTCTTTATGGGGTCGCAAGATTCCGTTTCCTTCCCGAAAGGAAATGAAATTTCCTTTCGGGAAGGGAAACGGAATCTTGCGATTTCAATGGGGACCAAGAGAGGAATCTTTGGTGCATGTCCCTGCCCTAGATGACATGCCATGACTTTTGATGCCTTTGACTTTGGGAAAGATTTTTTTCTTTTTTTTTCCATTTTTTTTAAGCATCCATGCCATGTCTTTTATATCTTCCCCTCCACGTTGTGTCTTGCTCCTTGCAATTTTCCACTGCTTTGGCAATGTCTGGAAGCTTAGTTTTGGCATGTTTTGGTATTTTGCACTGCTCTGCTATAATCCCGGTCCATTTTCTTAGAGTCACTAAATTGCCCAAATTTCCCAAATTTTTTTTTTTTCTCCTCCAATTGCAATTCCTTAGCTGGTATCTCCATTCCAGCCTGTTTGAAAGTCCTTCTTTTCTCTTTTGCCTTCAGCGGGGATCACTTTTGGCAAGCTTTGCTGCATGTGCCTCCATTCATAGAATATGGGAAAATTTTTTCTTTTTTAATTTTAGATTTTTTTAAGTGTCCATACCATGTTCCTCATATCCTCTCCTCCACGTTGTGTCTTGCTCCTTGCCATTTTCCCTGCTTTGGCAACGTCTGGGAGCTTAGTTTTGGCATGTTTTGGTCCTTTGCAATGCAGCTCATTTCCTCACAGACCATTTCTTGAAGACACTAAAACTCCCAATTTTCTGCATTTTTTTGGCTTTTTTTCAATTGGATTTCATTTGATCCTCTCCTTTCCAGAGCGTTTGTAAGCCTTTCTTTATGGGTCGCAAGATTCCGTTTCCTTCCCGAAAGGAAATGAAATTTCCTTTCGGGAAGGGAAACGGAATCTTGCGATTTCAATGGGACCAAGAGAGGAATCTTTGGTGCATGTCCCTGCCCTAGATGACATGCCATGACTTTTGATGCCTTTGACTTTGGAAAGATTTTTTTCTTTTTTTTTCCATTTTTTTAAGCATCCATGCCATGTCTTTTATATCTTCCCCTCCACGTTGTGTCTTGCTCCTTGCAATTTTCCACTGCTTTGGCAATGTCTGGAAGCTTAGTTTTGGCATGTTTTGGTATTTTGCACTGCTCTGCTATAATCCCGGTCCATTTTCTTAGAGTCACTAAATTGCCCAAATTTCCCAATTTTTTTTTTTTCTCCTCCAATTGCAATTCCTTAGCTGGTATCTCCATTCCAGCCTGTTTGAAAGTCCTTCTTTTCTGTTTTGGCCTTCAGCGGGGATCAATTCTGGCAAGCTTTGCTGCATGTGCCTCCATTTCATAGAATATGGGAAAATTTTTTCTTTTTTAATTTTAGTTTTTTAAGTGTCCATATATGTTCCTCATACCTTCCCCTCCACGTTGTGTCTTGCTCCTTGCCATTTTCCACTGCTTTGGCAATGTCTGGAAGCTTAGTTTTGGCATGTTTTGGTATTTTGCACTGCTCTGCTATAATCCCGGTCCATTTTCTAGAGTCACTAAATTGCCCAAATTCCCAATTTTTTTTTTTTTCTCCTCCAATTGCAATTCGTAGCTGGTATCTCCATTCCAGCCTGTTTGAAAGTCCTTCTTTTCTCTTTTGGCCTTCAGCGGGGATCAATTCTGGCAAGCTTTGCTGCATGTGCCTGCACTTCATGCATATGGGAAAATTTTTCTTTTTTAATTTTAGGTTTTTTTAAGTGTCCATTATGTTCCTCATACCTTCCCCTCCACGTTGTGTCTTGCTCCTTGCAATTTTCCACTGCTTTGGCAATGTCTGGAAGCTTAGTTTTGGCATGTTTTGGTATTTTGCACTGCTCTGCTATAATCCCGGTCCATTTTCTTAGAGTCACTAAATTGCCCAAATTTCCCAAATTTTTTTTTTTTCTCCTCCAATTGCAATTCCTTAGCTGGTATCTCCATTCCAGCCTGTTTGAAAGTCCTTCTTTTCTCTTTTGGCCTTCAGCGGGGATCACTTTTGGCAAGCTTTGCTGCATGTGCCTGCACTTCATAGAATATGGGAAAATTTTTTCTTTTTTAATTTTAGATTTTTAAGTGTCCATACCATGTTCCTCCTATCCTCTCCTCCACGTTGTGTCTTCCTCCTTGCCATTTTCCCCTGCTTTGGCAACGTCTGGGAGCTTAGTTTTGGCATGTTTTGGTCCTTTGCAATGCAGCTCATTTCCTCACAGACCATTTCTTGAAGACACTAAAACTCCCAATTTTCTGCATTTTTTTGGCTTTTTTTCAATTGGATTTCATTTGATCCTATCTCCTTTCCAGAGCGTTTGTAAGCCTTTCTTTATGGGGTCGCAAGATCCGTTTCCTTCCGAAAGGAAATGAAATTTCCTTTCGGGAAGGGAAACGGAATCTTGCGATTTCAATGGGGACCAAGAGAGGAATCTTTGGTGCATGTCCCTGCCTAGATGACATGCCATGACTTTTGATGCCTTTGACTTTGGGAAAGATTTTTTTCTTTTTTTTTCCATTTTTTTTAAGCATCCATGCCATGTCTTTTATATCTTCCCCTCCACGTTGTGTCTTGCTCCTTGCAATTTTCCACTGCTTTGGCAATGTCTGGAAGCTTAGTTTTGGCATGTTTTGGTATTTTGCACTGCTCTGCTATAATCCCGGTCCATTTACTTAGAGTCACTAAATTGCCCAAATTTCCCAAATTTTTTTTTTTTCCTCCAATTGCAATTCCGTAGCTGGTATCTCCATTCCAGCCTGTTTGAAAGTCCTTCTTTTCTGTTTTGGCCTTCAGCAGGGGTCACTTTTGGCAAGCTTTTGCTGCATGTGCCTGCACTTCATAGCATATGGGAAAATTTTTTCTTTTTTATTTTAGGTTTTTTTAAGTGTCCATATTATGTTCCTCATACCTTCCCCTCCACGTTGTGTCTTGCTCCTTGCAATTTTCCACTGCTTTGGCAATGTCTGGAAGCTTAGTTTTGGCATGTTTTGGTATTTTGCACTGCTCTGCTATAATCCGGTCCATTTCTTAGAGTCACTAAATTGCCCAAATTTCCCAAATTTTTTTTTTTTCTCCTCCAATTGCAATTCCGTAGCTGGTATCTCCATTCCAGCCTGTTTGAAAGTCCTTCTTTTCTCTTTTGGCCTTCAGCGGGGATCAATTCTGGCAAGCTTTGCTGCATGTGCCTGCACTTCATAGCATATGGGAAAATTTTTTCTTTTTTAATTTTAGGTTTTTTAAGTGTCCATATTTGTTCCTCATATCTTCCCTCCACGTTGTGTCTTGCTCCTTGCAATTTTCCACTGCTTTGCAATGTCTGGAAGCTTAGTTTTGGCATGTTTTGGTATTTTGCACTGCTCTGCTATAATCCCGGTCCATTTTCTTAGAGTCACTAAATTGCCCAAATTTCCCAAATTTTTTTTTTTTTCTCCTCCAATTGCAATTCCTTAGCTGGTATCTCCATTCCAGCCTGTTTGAAAGTCCTTCTTTTCTGTTTTGGCCTTCAGCGGGGATCATTCTGGCAAGCTTTGCTGCATGTGCCTCCATTTCATAGAATATGGGAAATTTTTTCTTTTTTAATTTTAGATTTTTAAGTGTCCATACCATGTTCCTCTATCCTCTCCTCCACGTTGTGTCTTGCTCCTTGCCATTTTCCCCTGCTTTGGCAACGTCTGGGAGCTTAGTTTTGGCATGTTTTGGTCCTTTGCAATGCAGCTCATTTCCTCACAGACCATTTCTTGAAGACACTAAAACTCCCAATTTTCTGCATTTTTTTGGCTTTTTTTCAATTGGATTTCATTTGATCCTATCTCCTTTCCAGAGCGTTTGTAAGCCTTTCTTTATGGGGTCGCAAGATTCCGTTTTTTCTTGAATTTCCTTTCGGGAAGGGAAACGGAATCTTGCGATTTCAATGGGGACAAGAGAGGAATCTTTGGTGCATGTCCCTGCCCTAGATGACATGCCATGACTTTTGATGCCTTTGACTTTGGGAAAGATTTTTTTCTTTTTTTTTCCATTTTTTTAAGCATCCATGCCATGTCTTTTATATCTTCCCCTCCACGTTGTGTCTTGCTCCTTGCAATTTTCCACTGCTTTGGCAATGTCTGGAAGCTTAGTTTTGGCATGTTTTGGTATTTTGCACTGCTCTGCTATAATCCCGGTCCATTTTCTTAGAGTCACTAAATTGCCCAAATTTCCCAAATTTTTTTTTTTTCTCCTCCAATTGCAATTCCTTAGCTGGTATCTCCATTCCAGCCTGTTTGAAAGTCCTTCTTTTCTGTTTTGGCCTTCAGCGGGGATCAATTTTGGCAAGCTTTGCTGCATGTGCCTCCATTTCATAGAATATGGGAAAATTTTTTCTTTTTTAATTTTAGATTTTTAAGTGTCCATATTATGTTCCTCATACCTCTCCTCCACGTTGTGTCTTGCTCCTTGCCATTTTCCCTGCTTTGGCAACGTCTGGGAGCTTAGTTTTGGCATGTTTTGGTCCTTTGCAATGCAGCTCATTTCCTCACAGACCATTTCTTGAAGACACTAAAACTCCCAATTTTCTGCATTTTTTTGGCTTTTTTTCAATTGGATTTCATTTGATCCTATCTCCTTTCCAGAGCGTTTGTAAGCCTTTCTTTATGGGGTCGCAAGATTCCGTTTCCTTCCCGAAAGGAAATGAAATTTCCTTTCGGGAAGGGAAACGGAATCTTGCGATTTCAATGGGGACCAAGAGAGGAATCTTTGGTGCATGTCCCTGCCCTAGATGACATGCCATGACTTTTGATGCCTTTGACTTTGGGAAAGATTTTTTTCTTTTTTTTTCCATTTTTTTTAAGCATCCATGCCATGTCTTTTATATCTTCCCTCCACGTTGTGTCTTGCTCCTTGCAATTTTCCACTGCTTTGGCAATGTCTGGAAGCTTAGTTTTGGCATGTTTTGGTATTTTGCACTGCTCTGCTATAATCCCGGTCCATTTTCTTAGAGTCACTAAATTGCCCAAATTTCCCAAATTTTTTTTTTTTTCTCCTCCAATTGCAATTCCTTAGCTGGTATCTCCATTCCAGCCTGTTTGAAAGTCCTTCTTTTCTGTTTTGGCCTTCAGCGGGGATCAATTCTGGCAAGCTTTGCTGCATGTGCCTGCACTTCATAGAATATGGGAAAATTTTTTCTTTTTAATTTTAGGTTTTTTAAGTGTCCATATTATGTTCCTCATACCTTCCCCTCCACGTTGTGTCTTGCTCCTTGCCATTTTCCACTGCTTTGGCAATGTCTGGAAGCTTAGTTTTGGCATGTTTTGGTATTTTGCACTGCTCTGCTATAATCCCGGTCCATTTTCTTAGAGTCACTAAATTGCCCAAATTTCCCAAATTTTTTTTTTTTCTCCTCCAATTGCAATTCGTAGCTGGTATCTCCATTCCAGCCTGTTTGAAAGTCCTTCTTTTCTCTTTTGGCCTTCAGCGGGGATCAATTCTGGCAAGCTTTGCTGCATGTGCCTGCACTTCATAGCATATGGGAAAATTTTTTCTTTTTTAATTTTAGTTTTTTTTAAGTGTCCATATTATGTTCCTCATACCTTCCCCTCCACGTTGTGTCTTGCTCCTTGCAATTTTCCACTGCTTTGGCAATGTCTGGAAGCTTAGTTTTGGCATGTTTTGGTATTTTGCACTGCTCTGCTATAATCCCGGTCCATTTTCTTAGAGTCACTAAATTGCCCAAATTTCCCAAATTTTTTTTTTTTCTCCTCCAATTGCAATTCCTTAGCTGGTATCTCCATTCCAGCCTGTTTGAAAGTCCTTCTTTTCTCTTTTGGCCTTCAGCGGGGATCACTTTTGGCAAGCTTTGCTGCATGTGCCTGCATTTCATAGAATATGGGAAAATTTTTTCTTTTTTAATTTTAGATTTTTAAGTGTCCATACCATGTTCCTCCTATCCTCTCCTCCACGTTGTGTCTTCCTCCTTGCCATTTTCCCCTGCTTTGGCAACGTCTGGGAGCTTAGTTTTGGCATGTTTTGGTCCTTTGCAATGCAGCTCATTTCCTCACAGACCATTTCTTGAAGACACTAAAACTCCCAATTTTCTGCATTTTTTTGGCTTTTTTTCAATTGGATTTCATTTGATCCTATCTCCTTTCCAGAGCGTTTGTAAGCCTTTCTTTATGGGGTCGCAAGATTCCGTTTCCTTCCCGAAAGGAAATGAAATTTCCTTTCGGGAAGGGAAACGGAATCTTGCGATTTCAATGGGGACCAAGAGAGGAATCTTTGGTGCATGTCCCTGCCCTAGATGACATGCCATGACTTTTGATGCCTTTGACTTTGGGAAAGATTTTTTTCTTTTTTTTTCCATTTTTTTTAAGCATCCATGCCATGTCTTTTATATCTTCCCCTCCACGTTGTGTCTTGCTCCTTGCAATTTTCCACTGCTTTGGCAATGTCTGGAAGCTTAGTTTTGGCATGTTTTGGTATTTTGCACTGCTCTGCTATAATCCCGGTCCATTTTCTTAGAGTCACTAAATTGCCCAAATTTCCAAAATTTTTTTTTTTCTCCTCCAATTGCAATTCCGTAGCTGGTATCTCCATTCCAGCCTGTTTGAAAGTCCTTCTTTTCTCTTTTGGCCTTCAGCGGGGATCACTTTTGGCAAGCTTTGCTGCATGTGCCTGCACTTCATAGCATATGGGAAAATTTTTTCTTTTTTAATTTTAGTTTTTTTAAGTGTCCATATTATGTTCCTCATACCTTCCCCTCCACGTTGTGTCTTGCTCCTTGCAATTTTCCACTGCTTTGGCAATGTCTGGAAGCTTAGTTTTGGCATGTTTTGGTATTTTGCACTGCTCTGCTATAATCCCGGTCCATTTTCTTAGAGTCACTAAATTGCCCAAATTTCCAAATTTTTTTTTTTCTCCTCCAATTGCAATTCCGTAGCTGGTATCTCCATTCCAGCCTGTTTGAAAGTCCTTCTTTTCTCTTTTGGCCTTCAGCGGGGATCAATTCTGGCAAGCTTTGCTGCATGTGCCTGCACTTCATAGCATATGGGAAAATTTTTTCTTTTTTAATTTTAGGTTTTTTTAAGTGTCCATATTATGTTCCTCATATCTTCCCCTCCACGTTGTGTCTTGCTCCTTGCAATTTTCCACTGCTTTGGCAATGTCTGGAAGCTTAGTTTTGGCATGTTTTGGTATTTTGCACTGCTCTGCTATAATCCCGGTCCATTTTCTTAGAGTCACTAAATTGCCCAAATTTCCCAAATTTTTTTTTTTTCTCCTCCAATTGCAATTCCTTAGCTGGTATCTCCATTCCAGCCTGTTTGAAAGTCCTTCTTTTCTCTTTTGGCCTTCAGCGGGGATCAATTCTGGCAAGCTTTGCTGCATGTGCCTCCATTTCATAGAATATGGGAAAATTTTTTCTTTTTTAATTTTAGATTTTTAAGTGTCCATACCATGTTCCTCCTATCCTCTCCTCCACGTTGTGTCTTCCTCCTTGCCATTTTCCCCTGCTTTGGCAACGTCTGGGAGCTTAGTTTTGGCATGTTTTGGTCCTTTGCAATGCAGCTCATTTCCTCACAGACCATTTCTTGAAGACACTAAAACTCCCAATTTTCTGCATTTTTTTGGCTTTTTTTCAATTGGATTTCATTTGATCCTATCTCCTTTCCAGAGCGTTTGTAAGCCTTTCTTTATGGGGTCGCAAGATTCCGTTTTTTCATGAAATTTCCTTTCGGGAAGGGAAACGGAATCTTGCGATTTCAATGGGGACCAAGAGAGGAATCTTTGGTGCATGTCCCTGCCCTAGATGACATGCCATGACTTTTGATGCCTTTGACTTTGGGAAAGATTTTTTTCTTTTTTTTTCCATTTTTTTTAAGCATCCATGCCATGTCTTTTATATCTTCCCCTCCACGTTGTGTCTTGCTCCTTGCAATTTTCCACTGCTTTGGCAATGTCTGGAAGCTTAGTTTTGGCATGTTTTGGTATTTTGCACTGCTCTGCTATAATCCCGGTCCATTTTCTTAGAGTCACTAAATTGCCCAAATTTCCCAAATTTTTTTTTTTCTCCTCCAATTGCAATTCCTTAGCTGGTATCTCCATTCCAGCCTGTTTGAAAGTCCTTCTTTTCTCTTTTGGCCTTCAGCGGGGATCAATTTGGCAAGCTTTGCTGCATGTGCCTCCATTTCATAGAATATGGGAAAATTTTTTCTTTTTTAATTTTAGATTTTTTTAAGTGTCCATACCATGTTCCTCCTATCCTCTCCTCCACGTTGTGTCTTGCTCCTTGCCATTTTCCCCTGCTTTGGCAACGTCTGGGAGCTTAGTTTTGGCATGTTTTGGTCCTTTGCAATGCAGCTCATTTCCTCACAGACCATTTCTTGAAGACACTAAAACTCCCAATTTTCTGCATTTTTTTGGCTTTTTTTCAATTGGATTTCATTTGATCCTATCTCCTTTCCAGAGCGTTTGTAAGCCTTTCTTTATGGGGTCGCAAGATTCCGTTTCCTTCCCGAAAGGAAATGAAATTTCCTTTCGGGAAGGGAAACGGAATCTTGCGATTTCAATGGGGACCAAGAGAGGAATCTTTGGTGCATGTCCCTGCCCTAGATGACATGCCATGACTTTTGATGCCTTTGACTTTGGGAAAGATTTTTTTCTTTTTTTTTCCATTTTTTTTAAGCATCCATGCCATGTCTTTTATATCTTCCCCTCCACGTTGTGTCTTGCTCCTTGCAATTTTCCACTGCTTTGGCAATGTCTGGAAGCTTAGTTTTGGCATGTTTTGGTATTTTGCACTGCTCTGCTATAATCCCGGTCCATTTTCTTAGAGTCACTAAATTGCCCAAATTTCCCAAATTTTTTTTTTTCTCCTCCAATTGCAATTCCTTAGCTGGTATCTCCATTCCAGCCTGTTTGAAAGTCCTTCTTTTCTCTTTTGGCCTTCAGCGGGGATCAATTTGGCAAGCTTTGCTGCATGTGCCTGCACTTCATAGCATATGGGGAAATTTTTTCTTTTTTAATTTTAGATTTTTAAGTGTCCATACCATGTTCCTCATCCTTCCTCTCCACGTTGTGTCTTGCTCCTTGCCATTTTCCCCTGCTTTGGCAACGTCTGGGAGCTTAGTTTTGGCATGTTTTGGTCCTTTGCAATGCAGCTCATTTCCTCACAGACCATTTCTTGAAGACACTAAAACTCCCAATTTTCTGCATTTTTTTGGCTTTTTTTCAATTGGATTTCATTTGATCCTATCTCCTTTCCAGAGCGTTTGTAAGCCTTTCTTTATGGGGTCGCAAGATTCCGTTTTTTCATGAAATTTCCTTTCGGGAAGGGAAACGGAATCTTGCGATTTCAATGGGGACCAAGAGAGGAATCTTTGGTGCATGTCCCTGCCCTAGATGACATGCCATGACTTTTGATGCCTTTGACTTTGGGAAAGATTTTTTTCTTTTTTTTTCCATTTTTTTTAAGCATCCATGCCATGTCTTTTATATCTTCCCCTCCACGTTGTGTCTTGCTCCTTGCAATTTTCCACTGCTTTGGCAATGTCTGGAAGCTTAGTTTTGGCATGTTTTGGTATTTTGCACTGCTCTGCTATAATCCCGGTCCATTTTCTTAGAGTCACTAAATTGCCCAAATTTCCCAAATTTTTTTTTTTCTCCTCCAATTGCAATTCCGTAGCTGGTATCTCCATTCCAGCCTGTTTGAAAGTCCTTCTTTTCTGTTTTGGCCTTCAGCGGGGATCAATTCTGGCAAGCTTTGCTGCATGTGCCTGCACTTCATAGCATATGGGGAAATTTTTTCTTTTTTAATTTTAGGTTTTTTTAAGTGTCCATATTATGTTCCTCATACCTTCCCCTCCACGTTGTGTCTTGCTCCTTGCAATTTTCCACTGCTTTGGCAATGTCTGGAAGCTTAGTTTTGGCATGTTTTGGTATTTTGCACTGCCTGCTATAATCCCGGTCCATTTTCTTAGAGTCACTAAATTGCCCAAATTTCCCAAATTTTTTTTTTTCTCCTCCAATTGCAATTCCGTAGCTGGTATCTCCATTCCAGCCTGTTTGAAAGTCCTTCTTTTCTCTTTTGGCCTTCAGCGGGGATCAATTTGGCAAGCTTTGCTGCATGTGCCTCCATTTCATAGAATATGGGAAAATTTTTTCTTTTTTAATTTTAGATTTTTAAGTGTCCATACCATGTTCCTCATATCCTCTCCTCCACGTTGTGTCTTGCTCCTTGCCATTTTCCCCTGCTTTGGCAACGTCTGGGAGCTTAGTTTTGGCATGTTTTGGTCCTTTGCAATGCAGCTCATTTCCTCACAGACCATTTCTTGAAGACACTAAAACTCCCAATTTTCTGCATTTTTTTGGCTTTTTTTCAATTGGATTTCATTTGATCCTATCTCCTTTCCAGAGCGTTTGTAAGCCTTTCTTTATGGGGTCGCAAGATTCCGTTTCCTTCCCGAAAGGAAATGAAATTTCCTTTCGGGAAGGGAAACGGAATCTTGCGATTTCAATGGGGACCAAGAGAGGAATCTTTGGTGCATGTCCCTGCCCTAGATGACATGCCATGACTTTTGATGCCTTTGACTTTGGGAAAGATTTTTTTCTTTTTTTTTTCCATTTTTTTTAAGCATCCATGCCATGTCTTTTATATCTTCCCCTCCACGTTGTGTCTTGCTCCTTGCAATTTTCCACTGCTTTGGCAATGTCTGGAAGCTTAGTTTTGGCATGTTTTGGTATTTTGCACTGCTCTGCTATAATCCCGGTCCATTTTCTTAGAGTCACTAAATTGCCCAAATTTCCCAAATTTTTTTTTTTTCTCCTCCAATTGCAATTCCGTAGCTGGTATCTCCATTCCAGCTGTTTGAAAGTCCTTCTTTTCTCTTTTGGCCTTCAGCGGGGATCAATTCTGGCAAGCTTTGCTGCATGTGCCTGCACTTCATAGCATATGGGAAAATTTTTTCTTTTTTAATTTTAGGTTTTTTTAAGTGTCCATATTATGTTCCTCATACCTTCCCCTCCACGTTGTGTCTTGCTCCTTGCAATTTTCCACTGCTTTGGCAATGTCTGGAAGCTTAGTTTTGGCATGTTTTGGTATTTTGCACTGCTCTGCTATAATCCCGGTCCATTTTCTTAGAGTCACTAAATTGCCCAAATTTCCCAAATTTTTTTTTTTCTCCTCCAATTGCAATTCCTTAGCTGGTATCTCCATTCCAGCCTGTTTGAAAGTCCTTCTTTTCTCTTTTGGCCTTCAGCGGGGATCAATTCTGGCAAGCTTTGCTGCATGTGCCTCCATTTCATAGAATATGGGAAAATTTTTTCTTTTTTAATTTTAGATTTTTAAGTGTCCATACCATGTTCCTCCTATCCTCTCCTCCACGTTGTGTCTTCCTCCTTGCCATTTTCCCCTGCTTTGGCAACGTCTGGGAGCTTAGTTTTGGCATGTTTTGGTCCTTTGCAATGCAGCTCATTTCCTCACAGACCATTTCTTGAAGACACTAAAACTCCCAATTTTCTGCATTTTTTTGGCTTTTTTTCAATTGGATTTCATTTGATCCTATCTCCTTTCCAGAGCGTTTGTAAGCCTTTCTTTATGGGGTCGCAAGATTCCGTTTCCTTCCCGAAAGGAAATGAAATTTCCTTTCGGGAAGGGAAACGGAATCTTGCGATTTCAATGGGGACCAAGAGAGGAATCTTTGGTGCATGTCCCTGCCCTAGATGACATGCCATGACTTTTGATGCCTTTGACTTTGGGAAGATTTTTTTTCTTTTTTTTTCCATTTTTTTTAAGCATCCATGCCATGTCTTTTTTATCTTCCCCTCCACGTTGTGTCTTGCTCCTTGCAATTTTCCACTGCTTTGGCAATGTCTGGAAGCTTAGTTTTGGCATGTTTTGGTATTTTGCACTGCTCTGCTATAATCCCGGTCCATTTTCTTTAGAGTCACTAAATTGCCCAAATTTCCAAATTTTTTTTTTTTTTCTCCTCCAATTGCAATTCCGTAGCTGGTATCTCCATTCCAGCCTGTTTGAAAGTCCTTCTTTTCTCTTTTGGCCTTCAGCGGGGATCAATTCTGGCAAGCTTTGCTGCATGTGCCTGCACTTCATAGCATATGGGAAAATTTTTTCTTTTTTAATTTTAGGTTTTTTTAAGTGTCCATATTATGTTCCTCATACCTTCCCCTCCACGTTGTGTCTTCCTCCTTGCAATTTTCCACTGCTTTGGCAATGTCTGGAAGCTTAGTTTTGGCATGTTTTGGTATTTTGCACTGCTCTGCTATAATCCCGGTCCATTTTCTTAGAGTCACTAAATTGCCAAATTTCCCAAATTTTTTTTTTTCTCCTCCAATTGCAATTCCGTAGCTGGTATCTCCATTCCAGCCTGTTTGAAAGTCCTTCTTTTCTCTTTTGGCCTTCAGCGGGGATCAATTCTGGCAAGCTTTGCTGCATGTGCCTGCATTTCATAGAATATGGGAAAATTTTTTCTTTTTTAATTTTAGATTTTTTAAGTGTCCATACCATGTTCCTCATATCCTCTCCTCCACGTTGTGTCTTGCTCCTTGCCATTTTCCCTGCTTTGGCAACGTCTGGGAGCTTAGTTTTGGCATGTTTTGGTCCTTTGCAATGCAGCTCATTTCCTCACAGACCATTTCTTGAAGACACTAAAACTCCCAATTTTCTGCATTTTTTTGGCTTTTTTTCAATTGGATTTCATTTGATCCTATCTCCTTTCCAGAGCGTTTGTAAGCCTTTCTTTATGGGGTCGCAAGATTCCGTTTCCTTCCCGAAAGGAAATGAAATTTCCTTTCGGGAAGGGAAACGGAATCTTGCGATTTCAATGGGGACCAAGAGAGGAATCTTTGGTGCATGTCCCTGCCCTAGATGACATGCCATGACTTTTGATGCCTTTGACTTTGGGAAAGATTTTTTTCTTTTTTTTTCCATTTTTTTAAGCATCCATGCCATGTCTTTTATATCTTCCCCTCCACGTTGTGTCTTGCTCCTTGCAATTTTCCACTGCTTTGGCAATGTCTGGAAGCTTAGTTTTGGCATGTTTTGGTATTTTGCACTGCTCTGCTATAATCCGGTCCATTTTCTTAGAGTCACTAAATTGCCCAAATTTCCCAAATTTTTTTTTTTCTCCTCCAATTGCAATTCCGTAGCTGGTATCTCCATTCCAGCCTGTTTGAAAGTCCTTCTTTTCTGTTTTGGCCTTCAGCGGGGATCAATTCTGGCAAGCTTTGCTGCATGTGCCTGCACTTCATAGCATATGGGGAAATTTTTTCTTTTTTAATTTTAGGTTTTTTTAAGTGTCCATATTATGTTCCTCATACCTTTCCCCTCCACGTTGTGTCTTCCTCCTTGCAATTTTCCACTGCTTTGGCAATGTCTGGAAGCTTAGTTTTGGCATGTTTTGGTATTTTGCACTGCTCTGCTATAATCCCGGTCCATTTTCTTAGAGTCACTAAATTGCCCAAATTTCCCAAATTTTTTTTTTTTCTCCTCCAATTGCAATTCCGTAGCTGGTATCTCCATTCCAGCCTGTTTGAAAGTCCTTCTTTTCTTTTGGCCTTCAGCGGGGATCACTTTTGGCAGCTTTGCTGCATGTGCCTCCATTTCATAGAATATGGGAAAATTTTTTCTTTTTTAATTTTAGATTTTTAAGTGTCCATACCATGTTCCTCATATCCTCTCCTCCACGTTGTGTCTTGCTCCTTGCCATTTTCCCCTGCTTTGGCAACGTCTGGGAGCTTAGTTTTGGCATGTTTTGGTCCTTTGCAATGCAGCTCATTTCCTCACAGACCATTTCTTGAAGACACTAAACTCCCAATTTTCTGCATTTTTTTGGCTTTTTTTCAATTGGATTTCATTTGATCCTATCTCCTTTCCAGAGCGTTTGTAAGCCTTTCTTTATGGGGTCGCAAGATTCCGTTTCCTTCCGAAAGGAAATGAAATTTCCTTTCGGGAAGGGAAACGGAATCTTGCGATTTCAATGGGGACCAAGAGAGGAATCTTTGGTGCATGTCCCTGCCCTAGATGACATGCCATGACTTTTGATGCCTTTGACTTTGGGAAAGTTTTTTTTCTTTTTTTTTCCATTTTTTTTAAGCATCCATGCCATGTCTTTTATATCTTCCCCTCCACGTTGTGTCTTGCTCCTTGCAATTTTCCACTGCTTTGGCAATGTCTGGAAGCTTAGTTTTGGCATGTTTTGGTATTTTGCACTGCTCTGCTATAATCCCGGTCCATTTTCTTAGAGTCACTAAATTGCCCAAATTTCCCAAATTTTTTTTTTTTTCTCCTCCAATTGCAATTCCGTAGCTGGTATCTCCATTCCAGCCTGTTTGAAAGTCCTTCTTTTCTCTTTTGGCCTTCAGCGGGGATCAATTCTGGCAAGCTTTGCTGCATGTGCCTGCACTTCATAGCATATGGGAAAATTTTTTCTTTTTAATTTTAGGTTTTTTTAAGTGTCCATATTATGTTCCTCATACCTTCCCCTCCACGTTGTGTCTTGCTCCTTGCAATTTTCCACTGCTTTGGCAATGTCTGGAAGCTTAGTTTTGGCATGTTTTGGTATTTTGCACTGCTCTGCTATAATCCCGGTCCATTTTCTTAGAGTCACTAAATTGCCCAAATTTCCCAAATTTTTTTTTTTTCTCCTCAATTGCAATTCCTTAGCTGGTATCTCCATTCCAGCCTGTTTGAAAGTCCTTCTTTTCTCTTTTGGCCTTCAGCGGGGATCAATTTTGGCAAGCTTTGCTGCATGTGCCTCCATTTCATAGAATATGGGAAAATTTTTTCTTTTTTAATTTTAGATTTTTAAGTGTCCATACCATGTTCCTCCTATCCTCTCCTCCACGTTGTGTCTTGCTCCTTGCCATTTTCCCCTGCTTTGGCAACGTCTGGGAGCTTAGTTTTGGCATGTTTTGGTCCTTTGCAATGCAGCTCATTTCCTCACAGACCATTTCTTGAAGACACTAAAACTCCCAATTTTCTGCATTTTTTTGGCTTTTTTTCAATTGGATTTCATTTGATCCTATCTCCTTTCCAGAGCGTTTGTAAGCCTTTCTTTATGGGGTCGCAAGATTCCGTTTCCTTCCCGAAAGGAAATGAAATTTCCTTTCGGGAAGGGAAACGGAATCTTGCGATTTCAATGGGGACCAAGAGAGGAATCTTTGGTGCATGTCCCTGCCCTAGATGACATGCCATGACTTTTGATGCCTTTGACTTTGGGAAAGATTTTTTTTTTTTTTTTCCATTTTTTTTAAGCATCCATGCCATGTCTTTTATATCTTCCCTCCACGTTGTGTCTTGCTCCTTGCAATTTTCCACTGCTTTGGCAATGTCTGGAAGCTTAGTTTTGGCATGTTTTGGTATTTTGCACTGCTCTGCTATAATCCCGGTCCATTTTCTTAGAGTCACTAAATTGCCCAAATTTCCCAAATTTTTTTTTTTTCTCCTCCAATTGCAATTCCGTAGCTGGTATCTCCATTCCAGCCTGTTTGAAAGTCCTTCTTTTCTCTTTTGGCCTTCAGCGGGGATCAATTTTGGCAAGCTTTGCTGCATGTGCCTGCACTTCATAGCATATGGGAAAATTTTTTCTTTTTTAATTTTAGGTTTTTTTAAGTGTCCATATTATGTTCCTCATACCTTCCCTCCACGTTGTGTCTTGCTCCTTGCAATTTTCCCCTGCTTTGGCAATGTCTGGAAGCTTAGTTTTGGCATGTTTTGGTATTTTGCACTGCTCTGCTATAATCCCGGTCCATTTTCTTAGAGTCACTAAATTGCCAAATTTCCCAAATTTTTTTTTTTCTCCTCCAATTGCAATTCCGTAGCTGGTATCTCCATTCCAGCCTGTTTGAAAGTCCTTTTTTCTGTTTTGGCCTTCAGCGGGGATCAATTTTGGCAAGCTTTGCTGCATGTGCCTGCACTTCATAGCATATGGGGAAAATTTTTTCTTTTTTAATTTTATTTTTTTTAAGTGTCCATACCATGTTCCTCATACTTCCCCTCCACGTTGTGTCTTGCTCCTTGCAATTTTCCACTGCTTTGGCAATGTCTGGAAGCTTAGTTTTGGCATGTTTTGGTATTTTGCACTGCTCTGCTATAATCCCGGTCCATTTCTTAGAGTCACTAAATTGCCCAATTTTCCCAAATTTTTTTTTTTCTCCTCCAATTGCAATTCCGTAGCTGGTATCTCCATTCCAGCCTGTTTGAAAGTCCTTCTTTTCTGTTTTGGCCTTCAGCGGGGATCAATTCTGGCAAGCTTTGCTGCATGTGCCTGCACTTCATAGAATATGGGAAAATTTTTTCTTTTTTAATTTTAGGTTTTTTAAGTGTCCATATTATGTTCCTCATACCTTCCCCTCCACGTTGTGTCTTGCTCCTTGCAATTTTCCACTGCTTTGGCAATGTCTGGAAGCTTAGTTTTGGCATGTTTTGGTATTTTGCACTGCTCTGCTATAATCCCGGTCCATTTTCTTAGAGTCACTAAATTGCCCAAATTTCCCAAATTTTTTTTTTTTCTCCTCCAATTGCAATTCCTTAGCTGGTATCTCCATTCCAGCCTGTTTGAAAGTCCTTCTTTTCTCTTTTGGCCTTCAGCGGGGATCACTTTTGGCAAGCTTTGCTGCATGTGCCTCCATTTCATAGAATATGGGAAAATTTTTTCTTTTTTAATTTTAGATTTTTAAGTGTCCATACCATGTTCCTCCTATCCTCTCCTCCACGTTGTGTCTTCCTCCTTGCCATTTTCCCCTGCTTTGGCAACGTCTGGGAGCTTAGTTTTGGCATGTTTTGGTCCTTTGCAATGCAGCTCATTTCCTCACAGACCATTTCTTGAAGACACTAAAACTCCCAATTTTCTGCATTTTTTTGGCTTTTTTTCAATTGGATTTCATTTGATCCTATCTCCTTTCCAGAGCGTTTGTAAGCCTTTCTTTATGGGGTCGCAAGATTCCGTTTCCTTCCCGAAAGGAAATGAAATTTCCTTTCGGGAAGGGAAACGGAATCTTGCGATTTCAATGGGGACCAAGAGAGGAATCTTTGGTGCATGTCCCTGCCCTAGATGACATGCCATGACTTTTGATGCCTTTGACTTTGGGAAAGATTTTTTTCTTTTTTTTTCCATTTTTTTTAAGCATCCATGCCATGTCTTTTATATCTTCCCCTCCACGTTGTGTCTTGCTCCTTGCAATTTTCCACTGCTTTGGCAATGTCTGGAAGCTTAGTTTTGGCATGTTTTGGTATTTTGCACTGCTCTGCTATAATCCCGGTCCATTTTCTTAGAGTCACTAAATTGCCCAAATTTCCCAAATTTTTTTTTTTCTCCTCCAATTGCAATTCCTTAGCTGGTATCTCCATTCCAGCCTGTTTGAAAGTCCTTCTTTTCTGTTTTGGCCTTCAGCGGGGATCAATTTTGGCAAGCTTTGCTGCATGTGCCTCCTTTCATAGAATATGGGGAAATTTTTTCTTTTTTAATTTTAGGTTTTTTTAAGTGTCCATATTATGTTCCTCATACCTTCCCCTCCACGTTGTGTCTTCCTCCTTGCAATTTTCCACTGCTTTGGCAATGTCTGGAAGCTTAGTTTTGGCATGTTTTGGTATTTTGCACTGCTCTGCTATAATCCCGGTCCATTTTCTTAGAGTCACTAAATTGCCCAAATTTCCCAAATTTTTTTTTTCTCCTCCAATTGCAATTCCTTAGCTGGTATCTCCATTCCAGCCTGTTTGAAAGTCCTTTTTTTCTTTTGGCCTTCAGCGGGGATCACTTTTGGCAAGCTTTGCTGCATGTGCCTCCATTTCATAGAATATGGGAAAATTTTTTCTTTTTTAATTTTAGATTTTTAAGTGTCCATACCATGTTCCTCATATCCTCTCCTCCACGTTGTGTCTTCCTCCTTGCCATTTTCCCCTGCTTTGGCAACGTCTGGGAGCTTAGTTTTGGCATGTTTTGGTCCTTTGCAATGCAGCTCATTTCCTCACAGACCATTTCTTGAAGACACTAAAACTCCCAATTTTCTGCATTTTTTTGGCTTTTTTTCAATTGGATTTCATTTGATCCTATCTCCTTTCCAGAGCGTTTGTAAGCCTTTCTTTATGGGGTCGCAAGATTCCGTTTCCTTCCCGAAAGGAAATGAAATTTCCTTTCGGGAAGGGAAACGGAATCTTGCGATTTCAATGGGGACCAAGAGAGGAATCTTTGGTGCATGTCCCTGCCCTAGATGACATGCCATGACTTTTGATGCCTTTGACTTTGGGAAAGATTTTTTTCTTTTTTTTTCCATTTTTTTTAAGCATCCATGCCATGTCTTTTATATCTTCCCCTCCACGTTGTGTCTTGCTCCTTGCAATTTTCACTGCTTTGGCAATGTCTGGAAGCTTAGTTTTGGCATGTTTTGGTATTTTGCACTGCTCTGCTATAATCCCGGTCCATTTTCTTAGAGTCACTAAATTGCCCAAATTTCCCAAATTTTTTTTTTTCTCCTCCAATTGCAATTCCTTAGCTGGTATCTCCATTCCAGCCTGTTTGAAAGTCCTTCTTTTCTCTTTTGGCCTTCAGCGGGGATCACTTTTGGCAAGCTTTGCTGCATGTGCCTGCATTTCATAGCATATGGGAAATTTTTTCTTTTTTAATTTTAGGTTTTTTTAAGTGTCCATATTATGTTCCTCATACCTTCCCTCCACGTTGTGTCTTGCTCCTTGCAATTTTCCACTGCTTTGGCAATGTCTGGAAGCTTAGTTTTGGCATGTTTTGGTATTTTGCACTGCTCTGCTATAATCCCGGTCCATTTTCTTAGAGTCACTAAATTGCCCAAATTTCCCAATTTTTTTTTTTTCTCCTCAATTGCAATTCCGTAGCTGGTATCTCCATTCCAGCCTGTTTGAAAGTCCTTCTTTTCTCTTTTGGCCTTCAGCGGGGATCACTTTTGGCAAGCTTTGCTGCATGTGCCTGCATTTCATAGCATATGGGAAAATTTTTTCTTTTTTAATTTTAGTTTTTTTAAGTGTCCATACCATGTTCCTCTATCCTCTCCTCCACGTTGTGTCTTGCTCCTTGCCATTTTCCCCTGCTTTGGCAACGTCTGGGAGCTTAGTTTTGGCATGTTTTGGTCCTTTGCAATGCAGCTCATTTCCTCACAGACCATTTCTTGAAGACACTAAAACTCCCAATTTTCTGCATTTTTTTGGCTTTTTTTCAATTGGATTTCATTTGATCCTATCTCCTTTCCAGAGCGTTTGTAAGCCTTTCTTTATGGGGTCGCAAGATTCCGTTTCCTTCCCGAAAGGAAATGAAATTTCCTTTCGGGAAGGGAAACGGAATCTTGCGATTTCAATGGGGACCAAGAGAGGAATCTTTGGTGCATGTCCCTGCCCTAGATGACATGCCATGACTTTTGATGCCTTTGACTTTGGGAAAGATTTTTTTCTTTTTTTTTCCATTTTTTTTAAGCATCCATGCCATGTCTTTTATATCTTCCCCTCCACGTTGTGTCTTGCTCCTTGCAATTTTCCACTGCTTTGGCAATGTCTGGAAGCTTAGTTTTGGCATGTTTTGGTATTTTGCACTGCTCTGCTATAATCCCGGTCCATTTTCTTAGAGTCACTAAATTGCCCAAATTTCCCAAATTTTTTTTTTTCTCCTCCAATTGCAATTCCTTAGCTGGTATCTCCATTCCAGCCTGTTTGAAAGTCCTTCTTTTCTCTTTTGGCCTTCAGCGGGGATCACTTTTGGCAAGCTTTGCTGCATGTGCCTCCATTTCATAGAATATGGGAAATTTTTTTTTTTTAATTTTAGATTTTTAAGTGTCCATACCATGTTCCTCCTATCCTCTCCTCCACGTTGTGTCTTGCTCCTTGCCATTTTCCCTGCTTTGGCAACGTCTGGGAGCTTAGTTTTGGCATGTTTTGGTCCTTTGCAATGCAGCTCATTTCCTCACAGACCATTTCTTGAAGACACTAAAACTCCCAATTTTCTGCATTTTTTTGGCTTTTTTTCAATTGGATTTCATTTGATCCTATCTCCTTTCCAGAGCGTTTGTAAGCCTTTCTTTATGGGGTCGCAAGATTCCGTTTCCTTCCCGAAAGGAAATGAAATTTCCTTTCGGGAAGGGAAACGGAATCTTGCGATTTCAATGGGGACCAAGAGAGGAATCTTTGGTGCATGTCCCTGCCCTAGATGACATGCCATGACTTTTGATGCCTTTGACTTTGGGAAAGATTTTTTTCTTTTTTTTTCCATTTTTTTTAAGCATCCATGCCATGTCTTTTATATCTTCCCCTCCACGTTGTGTCTTGCTCCTTGCAATTTTCCACTGCTTTGGCAATGTCTGGAAGCTTAGTTTTGGCATGTTTTGGTATTTTGCACTGCTCTGCTATAATCCCGGTCCATTTTCTTAGAGTCACTAAATTGCCCAAATTTCCCAAATTTTTTTTTTTTCTCCTCCAATTGCAATTCCGTAGCTGGTATCTCCATTCCAGCCTGTTTGAAAGTCCTTCTTTTCTCTTTTGGCCTTCAGCGGGGATCACTTTTGGCAAGCTTTGCTGCATGTGCCTCCATTTCATAGAATATGGGAAATTTTTTTCTTTTTTAATTTTAGGTTTTTTAAGTGTCCATACCATGTTCCTCATATCCTTCTCCTCCACGTTGTGTCTTGCTCCTTGCCATTTTTCCCTGCTTTGGCAACGTCTGGGAGCTTAGTTTTGGCATGTTTTGGTCCTTTGCAATGCAGCTCATTTCCTCACAGACCATTTCTTGAAGACACTAAAACTCCCAATTTTCTGCATTTTTTTGGCTTTTTTTCAATTGGATTTCATTTGATCCTATCTCCTTTCCAGAGCGTTTGTAAGCCTTTCTTTATGGGGTCGCAAGATTCCGTTTCCTTCCCGAAAGGAAATGAAATTTCCTTTCGGGAAGGGAAACGGAATCTTGCGATTTCAATGGGGACCAAGAGAGGAATCTTTGGTGCATGTCCCTGCCCTAGATGACATGCCATGACTTTTGATGCCTTTGACTTTGGGAAAGATTTTTTTCTTTTTTTTTCCATTTTTTTTAAGCATCCATGCCATGTCTTTTATATCTTCCCCTCCACGTTGTGTCTTGCTCCTTGCAATTTTCCACTGCTTTGGCAATGTCTGGAAGCTTAGTTTTGGCATGTTTTGGTATTTTGCACTGCTCTGCTATAATCCCGGTCCATTTTCTTAGAGTCACTAAATTGCCCAAATTTCCCAAATTTTTTTTTTTCTCCTCCAATTGCAATTCCTTAGCTGGTATCTCCATTCCAGCCTGTTTGAAAGTCCTTCTTTTTCTCTTTGGCCTTCAGCGGGGATCAATTCTGGCAAGCTTTGCTGCATGTGCCTGCACTTCATAGCATATGGGAAATTTTTTCTTTTTTAATTTTAGGTTTTTTTAAGTGTCCATATTATGTTCCTCATACCTTCCCCTCCACGTTGTGTCTTGCTCCTTGCAATTTTCCACTGCTTTGGCAATGTCTGGAAGCTTAGTTTTGGCATGTTTTGGTATTTTGCACTGCTCTGCTATAATCCCGGTCCATTTTCTTAGAGTCACTAAATTGCCCAAATTTCCCAAATTTTTTTTTTTCTCCTCCAATTGCAATTCCGTAGCTGGTATCTCCATTCCAGCCTGTTTGAAAGTCCTTCTTTTCTCTTTTGGCCTTCAGCGGGGATCACTTTTGGCAAGCTTTGCTGCATGTGCCTCCATTTCATAGAATATGGGAAAATTTTTTCTTTTTTAATTTTAGATTTTTAAGTGTCCATACCATGTTCCTCTATCCTCTCCTCCACGTTGTGTCTTGCTCCTTGCCATTTTCCCTGCTTTGGCAACGTCTGGGAGCTTAGTTTTGGCATGTTTTGGTCCTTTGCAATGCAGCTCATTTCCTCACAGACCATTTCTTGAAGACACTAAAACTCCCAATTTTCTGCATTTTTTTGGCTTTTTTTCAATTGGATTTCATTTGATCCTATCTCCTTTCCAGAGCGTTTGTAAGCCTTTCTTTATGGGGTCGCAAGATTCCGTTTCCTTCCCGAAAGGAAATGAAATTTCCTTTCGGGAAGGGAAACGGAATCTTGCGATTTCAATGGGGACCAAGAGAGGAATCTTTGGTGCATGTCCCTGCCCTAGATGACATGCCATGACTTTTGATGCCTTTGACTTTGGGAAAGATTTTTTTCTTTTTTTTTCCATTTTTTTTAAGCATCCATGCCATGTCTTTTATATCTTCCCCTCCACGTTGTGTCTTGCTCCTTGCAATTTTCCACTGCTTTGGCAATGTCTGGAAGCTTAGTTTTGGCATGTTTTGGTATTTTGCACTGCTCTGCTATAATCCCGGTCCATTTTCTTAGAGTCACTAAATTGCCCAAATTTCCCAAATTTTTTTTTTTCTCCTCCAATTGCAATTCCGTAGCTGGTATCTCCATTCCAGCCTGTTTGAAAGTCCTTCTTTTCTCTTTGGCCTTCAGCGGGGATCAATTTTGGCAAGCTTTGCTGCATGTGCCTGCATTTCATAGATATGGGGAAATTTTTTTCTTTTTTAATTTTAGTTTTTTTAAGTGTCCATATTATGTTCCTCATACCTTCCCCTCCACGTTGTGTCTTGCTCCTTGCAATTTTCCACTGCTTTGGCAATGTCTGGAAGCTTAGTTTTGGCATGTTTTGGTATTTTGCACTGCTCTGCTATAATCCGGTCCATTTTCTTAGAGTCACTAAATTGCCCAAATTTCCCAAATTTTTTTTTTTTCTCCTCCAATTGCAATTCCTTAGCTGGTATCTCCATTCCAGCCTGTTTGAAAGTCCTTCTTTTCTCTTTTGGCCTTCAGCGGGGATCACTTTTGGCAAGCTTTGCTGCATGTGCCTCCATTTCATAGAATATGGGAAAATTTTTTTCTTTTTTAATTTTAGATTTTTAAGTGTCCATACCATGTTCCTCATATCCTCTCCTCCACGTTGTGTCTTCCTCCTTGCCTTTTCCCTGCTTTGGCAACGTCTGGGAGCTTAGTTTTGGCATGTTTTGGTCCTTTGCAATGCAGCTCATTTCTCACAGACCATTTCTTGAAGACACTAACTCCAATTTTCTGCTTTTTTTGGCTTTTTTTTCAATTGGATTTCATTTGATCCTATCTCCTTTCAGAGCGTTTGTAAGCCTTCTTTTGGGGTCGCAAGATTCCGTTTCCTTCCCGAAAGGAAATGAAATTTCCTTTCGGGAAGGAAACGGAATCTTGCGATTTCAATGGGGACCAGAGAGGAATCTTTGGTGCAGTCCCTGCCCTAGATGACATGCCATGACTTTTGATGCCTTTGACTTTGGGAAAGATTTTTTTCTTTTTTTTTCCATTTTTTTTAAGCATCCATGCCATGTCTTTTATATCTTCCCCTCCCACGTTGTGTCTTGCTCCTTGCAATTTTCCACTGCTTTGGCAATGTCTGGAAGCTTAGTTTTGGCATGTTTTGGTATTTTGCACTGCTCTGCTATAATCCCGGTCCATTTCTTAGAGTCACTAAATTGCCCAAATTTCCCAAATTTTTTTTTTTTCTCCTCCAATTGCAATTCCTTAGCTGTATCTCCATTCCAGCCTGTTTGAATTTCTTTCGGGAAACGGAATCTTGCGATTTCAATGGGGACCAAGAGAGGAATCTTTGGTGCATGTCCTGCCCTGATGACATGCCATGACTTTTGATGCTTTGACTTTGGGAAAGATTTTTTTCTTTTTTTTTTTCCATTTTTTTTAAGCATCCATGCCATGTTTTTTATATCTTCCCCTCCACGTTGTGTCTTGCTCCTTGCAATTTTCCACTGCTTTGGCAATGTCTGGAAGCTTAGTTTTGGCATGTTTTGGTATTTTGCACTGCTCTGCTATAATCCCGGTCCATTTTCTTAGAGTCACTAAATTGCCCAAATTTCCAAATTTTTTTTTTTTTCTCCTCCAATTGCAATTCCTTAGCTGGTATCTCCATTCCAGCCTGTTTGAAAGTCCTTCTTTTCTCTTTTGGCCTTCAGCGGGGATCACTTTTGGCAAGCTTTGCTGCATGTGCCTCCATTTCATAGAATATGGGAAATTTTTTCTTTTTTAATTTTAGATTTTTAAGTGTCCATACCATGTTCCTCCTATCCTCTCCTCCACGTTGTGTCTTGCTCCTTGCCATTTTCCCCTGCTTTGGCAACGTCTGGGAGCTTAGTTTTGGCATGTTTTGGTCCTTTGCAATGCAGCTCATTTCCTCACAGACCATTTCTTGAAGACACTAAAACTCCCAATTTTCTGCATTTTTTTGGCTTTTTTTCAATTGGATTTCATTTGATCCTATCTCCTTTCCAGAGCGTTTGTAAGCCTTTCTTTATGGGGTCGCAAGATTCCGTTTCCTTCCCGAAAGGAAATGAAATTTCCTTTCGGGAAGGGAAACGGAATCTTGCGATTTCAATGGGGACCAAGAGAGGAATCTTTGGTGCATGTCCCTGCCCTAGATGACATGCCATGACTTTTGATGCCTTTGACTTTGGGAAAGATTTTTTTCTTTTTTTTTCCATTTTTTTTAAGCATCCATGCCATGTCTTTTATATCTTCCCCTCCACGTTGTGTCTTGCTCCTTGCAATTTTCCACTGCTTTGGCAATGTCTGGAAGCTTAGTTTTGGCATGTTTTGGTATTTTGCACTGCTCTGCTATAATCCGGTCCATTTTCTTAGAGTCACTAAATTGCCCAATTTCCCAAATTTTTTTTTTTCTCCTCCAATTGCAATTCCTTAGCTGGTATCTCCATTCCAGCCTGTTTGAAAGTCCTTCTTTTCTCTTTTGGCCTTCAGCGGGGATCACTTTTGGCAAGCTTTGCTGCATGTGCCTGCACTTCATAGCATATGGGAAAATTTTTTCTTTTTTAATTTTAGGTTTTTTTAAGTGTCCATATTATGTTCCTCATATCCTCCCCTCCACGTTGTGTCTTCCTCCTTGCAATTTTCCACTGCTTTGGCAATGTCTGGAAGCTTAGTTTTGGCATGTTTTGGTATTTTGCATGCTCTGCTATAATCCCGGTCCATTTTCTTAGAGTCACTAAATTGCCCAAATTCCCAAATTTTTTTTTTTTTCTCCTCCAATTGCAATTCCTTAGCTGGTATCTCCATTCCAGCCTGTTTGAAAGTCCTTCTTTTCTCTTTTGGCCTTCAGCGGGGATCACTTTTGGCAAGCTTTGCTGCATGTGCCTCCATTTCATAGAATATGGGAAAATTTTTTCTTTTTTAATTTTAGATTTTTAAGTGTCCATACCATGTTCCTCCTATCCTCTCCTCCACGTTGTGTCTTGCTCCTTGCCATTTTCCCCTGCTTTGGCAACGTCTGGGAGCTTAGTTTTGGCATGTTTTGGTCCTTTGCAATGCAGCTCATTTCCTCACAGACCATTTCTTGAAGACACTAAAACTCCCAATTTTCTGCATTTTTTTGGCTTTTTTTCAATTGGATTTCATTTGATCCTATCTCCTTTCCAGAGCGTTTGTAAGCCTTTCTTTATGGGGTCGCAAGATTCGTTTCCTTCCCGAAAGGAAATGAAATTTCCTTTCGGGAAGGGAAACGGAATCTTGCGATTTCAATGGGGACCAAGAGAGGAATCTTTGGTGCATGTCCTGCCCTAGATGACATGCCATGACTTTTGATGCCTTTGACTTTGGGAAAGATTTTTTTCTTTTTTTTTCATTTTTTTTAAGCATCCATGCCATGTCTTTATATCTTCCTCCACGTTGTGTCTTGCTCCTTGCAATTTTCCCTGCTTTGGCAATGTCTGGGAGCTTAGTTTTGGCATGTTTTGGTATTTTGCACTGCTCTGCTATAATCCCGGTCCATTTTCTTAGAGTCACTAAATTGCCCAAATTTCCCAAATTTTTTTTTTTTCTCCAATTGCAATTCCTTAGCTGGTATCTCCATTCCAGCCTGTTTGAAATTTCCTTCTTTTCTCTTGCGATTTCAATGGGGACCAAGAGAGGAATCTTTGGTGCATGTCCCTGCCCTGATGACATGCCATGACTTTTGATGCCTTTGACTTTGGGAAAATTTTTTTCTTTTTTTTTCCATTTTTTTTTAAGCATCCATGCCATGTCTTTTATATCTTCCCCTCCACGTTGTGTCTTGCTCCTTGCAATTTTCCACTGCTTTGGCAATGTCTGGAAGCTTAGTTTTGGCATGTTTTGGTATTTTGCACTGCTCTGCTATAATCCCGGTCCATTTTCTTAGAGTCACTAAATTGCCCAAATTTCCCAAATTTTTTTTTTCTCCTCCAATTGCAATTCCGTAGCTGGTATCTCCATTCCAGCCTGTTTGAAAGTCCTTCTTTTCTCTTTTGGCCTTCAGCGGGGATCACTTTTGGCAAGCTTTGCTGCATGTGCCTCCATTTCATAGAATATGGGAAAATTTTTTTTTTTTAATTTTAGATTTTTAAGTGTCCATACCATGTTCCTCATATCCTCTCCTCCACGTTGTGTCTTCCTCCTTGCCATTTTCCCCTGCTTTGGCAACGTCTGGGAGCTTAGTTTTGGCATGTTTTGGTCCTTTGCAATGCAGCTCATTTCCTCACAGACCATTTCTTGAAGACACTAAAACTCCCAATTTTCTGCATTTTTTTGGCTTTTTTTCAATTGGATTTCATTTGATCCTATCTCCTTTCCAGAGCGTTTGTAAGCCTTTCTTTATGGGGTCGCAAGATTCCGTTTCCTTCCCGAAAGGAAATGAAATTTCCTTTCGGGAAGGAAACGGAATCTTGCGATTTCAATGGGGACCAAGAGAGGAATCTTTGGTGCATGTCCCTGCCTAGATGACATGCCATGACTTTTGATGCCTTTGACTTTGGGAAAGATTTTTTTCTTTTTTTTTTCCATTTTTTTTAAGCATCCATGCCATGTCTTTTATATCTTCCCTCCACGTTGTGTCTTGCTCCTTGCAATTTTCCACTGCTTTGGCAATGTCTGGAAGCTTAGTTTTGGCATGTTTTGGTATTTTGCACTGCTCTGCTATTATCCCGGTCCATTTCTTATAGTCACTAAATTGCCCAAATTTCCCAAATTTTTTTTTTTTTTTCTCCTCCAATTGCAATTCCTTAGCTGGTATCTCCATTCCAGCCTGTTTGAAATTTCCTTTCGAAACGGAATCTTGCGATTTCAATGGGGACCAAGAGAGGAATCTTTGGTGCATGTCCCTGCCTAGATGACATGCCATGACTTTTGATGCCTTTGACATTGGGAAAGATTTTTTTCTTTTTTTTTCCATTTTTTTTAAGCATCCATGCCATGTCTTTTATATCTTCCCCTCCACGTTGTGTCTTGCTCCTTGCAATTTTCCACTGCTTTGGCAATGTCTGGAAGCTTAGTTTTGGCATGTTTTGGTATTTTGCACTGCTCTGCTATAATCCCGGTCCATTTTCTTAGAGTCACTAAATTGCCCAAATTTCCCAAATTTTTTTTTTTCTCCTCCAATTGCAATTCCTTAGCTGGTATCTCCATTCCAGCCTGTTTGAAAGTCCTTCTTTTCTCTTTTGGCCTTCAGCGGGGATCACTTTTGGCAAGCTTTGCTGCATGTGCCTCCATTTCATAGAATATGGGAAAATTTTTTCTTTTTTAATTTTAGATTTTTAAGTGTCCATACCATGTTCCTCCTATCCTCTCTCCACGTTGTGTCTTGCTCCTTGCCATTTTCCCCTGCTTTGGCAACGTCTGGGAGCTTAGTTTTGGCATGTTTTGGTCCTTTGCAATGCAGCTCATTTCCTCACAGACCATTTCTTGAAGACACTAAAACTCCCAATTTTCTGCATTTTTTTGGCTTTTTTTCAATTGGATTTCATTTGATCCTATCTCCTTTCCAGAGCGTTTGTAAGCCTTTCTTTATGGGGTCGCAAGATTCCGTTTCCTTCCCGAAAGGAAATGAAATTTCCTTTCGGGAAGGGAAACGGAATCTTGCGATTTCAATGGGGACCAAGAGAGGATCTTTGGTGCATGTCCCTGCCCTAGATGACATGCCATGACTTTTGATGCCTTTGACTTTGGGAAAGATTTTTTTCTTTTTTTTTCCATTTTTTTTAAGCATCCATGCCATGTCTTTTATATCTTCCCCTCCACGTTGTGTCTTGCTCCTTGCAATTTTCCACTGCTTTGGCAATGTCTGGAAGCTTAGTTTTGGCATGTTTTGGTATTTTGCACTGCTCTGCTATAATCCGGTCCATTTTCTTAGAGTCACTAAATTGCCCAAATTTCCCAAATTTTTTTTTTTTCTCCTCCAATTGCAATTCCTTAGCTGGTATCTCCATTCCAGCCTGTTTGAAAGTCCTTCTTTTCTTTTGCCTTCATGGGGCGGGGATTCTTTGGGCAAGCCTGCTGATGCTGCCTGATTTGATCTTTGAATATGGGAAAATTTTTTTCTTTTTAATTTTATTTTTTTTAAGTGTCCATACCATGTTCTTTCATATCTTCCCCTCCACGTTGTGTCTTGCTCCTTGCAATTTTCCACTGCTTTGGCAATGTCTGGAAGCTTAGTTTTGGCATGTTTTGGTATTTTGCACTGCTCTGCTATAATCCCGGTCCATTTTCTTAGAGTCACTAAATTGCCCAAATTTCCCAAATTTTTTTTTTTTTCTTCTCAATTGCAATTCCTTAGCTGGTATCTCCATTCCAGCCTGTTTGAAAGTCCTTCTTTTCTCTTTTGGCCTTCAGCGGGGATCACTTTTGGCAAGCTTTGCTGCATGTGCCTCCATTCATAGAATATGGGAAAATTTTTTCTTTTTAATTTTAGATTTTTTTAAGTGTCCATACCATGTTCCTCTCTATCCTTCCTCCACGTTGTGTCTTGCTCCTTGCCATTTTCCCTGCTTTGGCAACGTCTGGGAGCTTAGTTTTGGCATGTTTTGGTCCTTTGCAATGCAGCTCATTTCCTCACAGACCATTTCTTGAAGACACTAAAACTCCCAATTTTCTGCATTTTTTTGGCTTTTTTTCAATTGGATTTCATTTGATCCTATCTCCTTTCCAGAGCGTTTGTAAGCCTTTCTTTATGGGGTCGCAAGATTCCGTTTCCTTCCCGAAAGGAAATGAAATTTCCTTTCGGGAAGGGAAACGGAATCTTGCGATTTCAATGGGGACCAAGAGAGGAATCTTTGGTGCATGTCTCCTGCCCTAGATGACATGCCATGACTTTTGATCCTTTGACTTTGGGAAAGATTTTTTTCTTTTTTTTTTCCATTTTTTTTTAAGCATCCATGCCATGTCTTTTATATCTTCCCTCCACGTTGTGTCTTGCTCCTTGCCATTTTCCCCTGCTTTGGCAATGTCTGGAAGCTTAGTTTTGGCATGTTTTGGTATTTTGCACTGCTCTGCTATAATCCCGGTCCATTTCTTAGAGTCACTAAATTGCCCAATTTCCAAATTTTTTTTTTTTTCTCCTCCAATTGCAATTCCTTAGCTGGTATCTCCATTCCAGCCTGTTTGAAAGTCCTTTCGGGAAGGGAAACGGAATCTTGCGATTTCAATGGGGACCAAGAGAGGAATCTTTGGTGCATGTCCCTGCCCTAGATGACATGCATGACTTTTGATGCCTTTGACTTTGGGAAAGATTTTTTTCTTTTTTTTTTCCATTTTTTTTAAGCATCCATGCCATGTCCTTTTATATCTTCCCCTCCACGTTGTGTCTTGCTCCTTGCAATTTTCCACTGCTTTGGCAATGTCTGGAAGCTTAGTTTTGGCATGTTTTGGTATTTTGCACTGCTCTGCTATAATCCCGGTCCATTTTCTTAGAGTCACTAAATTGCCCAAATTTCCCCAATTTTTTTTTTTTCTCCTCCAATTGCAATTCCTTAGCTGGTATCTCCATTCCAGCCTGTTTGAAAGTCCTTCTTTTCTCTTTTGGCCTTCAGCGGGGATCACTTTTGGCAAGCTTTGCTGCATGTGCCTCCATTTCATAGAATATGGGAAAATTTTTTCTTTTTTAATTTTAGATTTTTAAGTGTCCATACCATGTTCCTCCTATCCTCTCCTCCACGTTGTGTCTTCCTCCTTGCCATTTTCCCCTGCTTTGGCAACGTCTGGGAGCTTAGTTTTGGCATGTTTTGGTCCTTTGCAATGCAGCTCATTTCCTCACAGACCATTTCTTGAAGACACTAAAACTCCCAATTTTCTGCATTTTTTTGGCTTTTTTTCAATTGGATTTCATTTGATCCTATCTCCTTTCCAGAGCGTTTGTAAGCCTTTCTTTATGGGGTCGCAAGATTCCGTTTCCTTCCCGAAAGGAAATGAAATTTCCTTTCGGGAAGGGAAACGGAATCTTGCGATTTCAATGGGGACCAAGAGAGGAATCTTTGGTGCATGTCCCTGCCCTAGATGACATGCCATGACTTTTGATGCCTTTGACTTTGGGAAAGATTTTTTTCTTTTTTTTTTCCATTTTTTTTAAGCATCCATGCCATGTCTTTTATATCTTCCCCTCCACGTTGTGTCTTGCTCCTTGCAATTTTCCACTGCTTTGGCAATGTCTGGAAGCTTAGTTTTGGCATGTTTTGGTATTTTGCACTGCTCTGCTATAATCCCGGTCCATTTTCTTAGAGTCACTAAATTGCCCAAATTTCCCAAATTTTTTTTTTTTCTCCTCCAATTGCAATTCCTTAGCTGGTATCTCCATTCCAGCCTGTTTGAAAGTCCTTCTTTTCTCTTTTGGCCTTCAGCGGGGATCACTTTTGGCAAGCTTTGCTGCATGTGCCTCCATTTCATAGAATATGGGAAAATTTTTTCTTTTTTAATTTTAGATTTTTAAGTGTCCATACCATGTTCCTCCTATCCTCTCCTCCACGTTGTGTCTTGCTCCTTGCCATTTTCCCTGCTTTGGCAACGTCTGGGAGCTTAGTTTTGGCATGTTTTGGTCCTTTGCAATGCAGCTCATTTCCTCACAGACCATTTCTTGAAGACACTAAACTCCCAATTTTCTGCATTTTTTTGGCTTTTTTTCAATTGGATTTCATTTGATCCTATCTCCTTTCCAGAGCGTTTGTAAGCCTTTCTTTATGGGGTCGCAAGATTCCGTTTCCTTCCCGAAAGGAAATGAAATTTCTTTCGGGAAGGGAAACGGAATCTTGCGATTTCAATGGGGACCAAGAGAGGAATCTTTGGTGCATGTCCCTGCCCTAGATGACATGCCATGACTTTTGATGCCTTTGACTTTGGGAAAGATTTTTTTCTTTTTTTTTCCATTTTTTTTAAGCATCCATGCCATGTCTTTTATATCTTCCCTCCACGTTGTGTCTTGCTCCTTGCAATTTTCCACTGCTTTGGCAATGTCTGGAAGCTTAGTTTTGGCATGTTTTGGTATTTTGCACTGCTCTGCTATAATCCCGGTCCATTTTCTTAGAGTCACTAAATTGCCCAAATTTCCAAATTTTTTTTTTTTCTCCTCCAATTGCAATTCCTTAGCTGGTATCTCCATTCCAGCCTGTTTGAAAGTCCTTCTTTTCTCTTTTGGCCTTCAGCGGGGATCACTTTGGCAAGCTTTGCTGCATGTGCCTGCCTTTCATAGAATATGGGGAAATTTTTTCTTTTTTAATTTTAGGTTTTTTTAAGTGTCCATATTATGTTCCTCATACCTTCCTCCACGTTGTGTCTTGCTCCTTGCAATTTTCCACTGCTTTGGCAATGTCTGGAAGCTTAGTTTTGGCATGTTTTGGTATTTTGCACTGCTCTGCTATAATCCCGGTCCATTTTCTTAGAGTCACTAAATTGCCCAAATTTCCCAAATTTTTTTTTTTTCTCCTCCAATTGCAATTCCTTAGCTGGTATCTCCATTCCAGCCTGTTTGAAAGTCCTTCTTTTCTCTTTTGGCCTTCAGCGGGGATCACTTTTGGCAAGCTTTGCTGCATGTGCCTCCATTTCATAGAATATGGGAAAATTTTTTCTTTTTTAATTTTAGATTTTTAAGTGTCCATACCATGTTCCTCCTATCCTCTCCTCCACGTTGTGTCTTGCTCCTTGCCATTTTCCCCTGCTTTGGCAACGTCTGGGAGCTTAGTTTTGGCATGTTTTGGTCCTTTGCAATGCAGCTCATTTCCTCACAGACCATTTCTTGAAGACACTAAAACTCCCAATTTTCTGCATTTTTTTGGCTTTTTTTCAATTGGATTTCATTTGATCCTATCTCCTTTCCAGAGCGTTTGTAAGCCTTTCTTTATGGGGTCGCAAGATTCCGTTTCCTTCCCGAAAGGAAATGAAATTTCCTTTCGGGAAGGGAAACGGAATCTTGCGATTTCAATGGGGACCAAGAGAGGAATCTTTGGTGCATGTCCCTGCCCTAGATGACATGCCATGACTTTTGATGCCTTTGACTTTGGGAAAGATTTTTTTCTTTTTTTTTCCATTTTTTTTAAGCATCCATGCCATGTTTTATATCTTCCCCTCCACGTTGTGTCTTGCTCCTTGCAATTTTCACTGCTTTGGCAATGTCTGGAAGCTTAGTTTTGGCATGTTTTGGTATTTTGCACTGCTCTGCTATAATCCCGGTCCATTTTCTTAGAGTCACTAAATTGCCCAAATTTCCAAATTTTTTTTTTTTTCTCCTCCAATTGCAATTCCTTAGCTGGTATCTCCATTCCAGCCTGTTTGAAAGTCCTTCTTTTCTCTTTTGGCCTTCAGCGGGGATCATTTGGCAAGCTTTGCTGCATGTGCCTCCATTTCATAGAATATGGGAAAATTTTTTCTTTTTTTATTTTAGATTTTTAAGTGTCCATACCATGTTCCTCATATCCTCTCCTCCACGTTGTGTCTTGCTCCTTGCCATTTTTCCCTGCTTTGGCAACGTCTGGGAGCTTAGTTTTGGCATGTTTTGGTCCTTTGCAATGCAGCTCATTTCCTCACAGACCATTTCTTGAAGACACTAAAACTCCCAATTTTCTGCATTTTTTTGGCTTTTTTTCAATTGGATTTCATTTGATCCTATCTCCTTTCCAGAGCGTTTGTAAGCCTTTCTTTATGGGGTCGTCAAGATTCCGTTTCCTTTCCCGAAAGGAAATGAAATTTCTTTCGGGAAGGGAAACGGAATCTTGCGATTTCAATGGGGACCAAGAGAGGAATCTTTGGTGCATGTCCCTGCCCTAGATGACATGCCATGACTTTTGATGCCTTTGACTTTGGGAAAGATTTTTTCTTTTTTTTTTCCATTTTTTTTAAGCATCCATGCCATGTCTTTTATATCTTCCCCTCCACGTTGTGTCTTGCTCCTTGCAATTTTCCACTGCTTTGGCAATGTCTGGAAGCTTAGTTTTGGCATGTTTTGGTATTTTGCACTGCTCTGCTATAATCCCGGTCCATTTCTTAGAGTCACTAAATTGCCCAAATTTCCCAAATTTTTTTTTTTTCTCCTCCAATTGCAATTCCTTAGCTGGTATCTCCATTCCAGCCTGTTTGAAAGTCCTTCTTTTCTCTTTTGGCCTTCAGCGGGGATCACTTTTGGCAAGCTTTGCTGCATGTGCCTCCATTTCATAGATATGGGAAAATTTTTTCTTTTTTAATTTTTAGATTTTTAAGTGTCCATACCATGTTCTCCTATCCTCTCCTCCACGTTGTGTCTTGCTCCTTGCCATTTTCCCTGCTTTGGCAACGTCTGGGAGCTTAGTTTTGGCATGTTTTGGTCCTTTGCAATGCAGCTCATTTCCTCACAGACCATTTCTTGAAGACACTAAAACTCCCAATTTTCTGCATTTTTTTGGCTTTTTTTCAATTGGATTTCATTTGATCCTATCTCCTTTCCAGAGCGTTTGTAAGCCTTTCTTTATGGGGTCGCAAGATTCCGTTTCCTTCCGAAAGGAAATGAAATTTCCTTTCGGGAAGGGAAACGGAATCTTGCGATTTCAATGGGGACAAGAGAGGAATCTTTGGTGCATGTCCCTGCCCTAGATGACATGCCATGACTTTTGATGCCTTTGACTTTGGGAAAGATTTTTTTCTTTTTTTTTCCATTTTTTTTAAGCATCCATGCCATGTCTTTTATATCTTCCCCTCCACGTTGTGTCTTGCTCCTTGCAATTTTCCACTGCTTTGGCAATGTCTGGAAGCTTAGTTTTGGCATGTTTTGGTATTTTGCACTGCTCTGCTATAATCCCGGTCCATTTTCTTAGAGTCACTAAATTGCCCAAATTTCCCAAATTTTTTTTTTTCTCCTCCAATTGCAATTCCTTAGCTGGTATCTCCATTCCAGCCTGTTTGAAAGTCCTTCTTTTCTCTTTTGGCCTTCAGCGGGGATCACTTTTGGCAAGCTTTGCTGTGTGCCTCCATTTCATAGAATATGGGAAAATTTTTTCTTTTTTAATTTTAGATTTTTAAGTGTCCATACCATGTTCCTCCTATCCTCTCCTCCACGTTGTGTCTTGCTCCTTGCCATTTTCCCTGCTTTGGCAACGTCTGGGAGCTTAGTTTTGGCATGTTTTGGTCCTTTGCAATGCAGCTCATTTCCTCACAGACCATTTCTTGAAGACACTAAAACTCCCAATTTTCTGCATTTTTTTGGCTTTTTTCAATTGGATTTCATTTGATCCTATCTCCTTTCCAGAGCGTTTGTAAGCCTTTCTTTATGGGGTCGCAAGATTCCGTTTCCTTCCCGAAAGGAAATGAAATTTCCTTTCGGGAAGGGAAACGGAATCTTGCGATTTCAATGGGGACAAGAGAGGAATCTTTGGTGCATGTCCCTGCCTAGATGACATGCCATGACTTTTGATGCCTTTGACTTTGGGAAAGATTTTTTTCTTTTTTTTTCCATTTTTTTTAAGCATCCATGCCATGTTTTTATATCTTCCCCTCCACGTTGTGTCTTGCTCCTTGCAATTTTCCACTGCTTTGGCAATGTCTGGAAGCTTAGTTTTGGCATGTTTTGGTATTTTGCACTGCTCTGCTATAATCCCGGTCCATTTTCTTAGAGTCACTAAATTGCCCAAATTTTCCAAATTTTTTTTTTTTTCTCCTCCATTGCAATTCCTTAGCTGGTATCTCCATTCCAGCCTGTTTGAAAGTCCTTCTTTTCTCTTTTGGCCTTCAGCGGGGATCACTTTTGGCAAGCTTTGCTGCATGTGCCTCCATTTCATAGAGATATGGGAAAATTTTTTCTTTTTTAATTTTAGATTTTTAAGTGTCCATACATGTTCCTCCTATCTCTCCTCCACGTTGTGTCTTGCTCCTTGCCATTTTCCCCTGCTTTGGCAACGTCTGGGAGCTTAGTTTTGGCATGTTTTGGTCCTTTGCAATGCAGCTCATTTCCTCACAGACCATTTCTTGAAGACACTAAAACTCCCAATTTTCTGCATTTTTTGGCTTTTTTTCAATTGGATTTCATTTGATCCTATCTCCTTTCCAGAGCGTTTGTAAGCCTTTCTTTATGGGGTCGCAAGATTCCGTTTCCTTCCCGAAAGGAAATGAAATTTCCTTTCGGGAAGGGGAAACGGAATCTTGCGATTTCAATGGGGACCAAGAGAGGAATCTTTGGTGCATGTCCCTGCCCTAGATGACATGCCATGACTTTTGATGCCTTTGACTTTGGGAAAGATTTTTTTCTTTTTTTTTCCATTTTTTTTAAGCATCCATGCCATGTCTTTTATATCTTCCCTCCACGTTGTGTCTTGCTCCTTGCAATTTTCCACTGCTTTGGCAATGTCTGGAAGCTTAGTTTTGGCATGTTTTGGTATTTTGCACTGCTCTGCTATAATCCGGTCCATTTTCTTAGAGTCACTAAATTGCCCAAATTTCCCAATTTTTTTTTTTTTCTCCTCCAATTGCAATTCCGTAGCTGGTATCTCCATTCCAGCCTGTTTGAAAGTCCTTCTTTTCTCTTTTGGCCTTCAGCGGGGATCACTTTTGGCAAGCTTTGCTGCATGTGCCTCCATTTCATAGAATATGGGAAAATTTTTTCTTTTTTAATTTTAGATTTTTAAGTGTCCATACATGTTCCTCTATCCTCTCCTCCACGTTGTGTCTTGCTCCTTGCCATTTTCCCCTGCTTTGGCAACGTCTGGGAGCTTAGTTTTGGCATGTTTTGGTCCTTTGCAATGCAGCTCATTTCCTCACAGACCATTCTTGAAGACACTAAAACTCCCAATTTTCTGCATTTTTTTGGCTTTTTTTCAATTGGATTTCATTTGATCCTATCTCTTTCCAGAGCGTTTGTAAGCCTTTCTTTATGGGGTCGCAAGATTCCGTTTCCTTCCCGAAAGGAAATGAAATTTCCTTTCGGGAAGGGAAACGGAATCTTGCGATTTCAATGGGGACCAAGAGAGGAATCTTTGGTGCATGTCCTGCCCTAGATGACATGCCATGACTTTTGATGCCTTTGACTTTGGGAAAGATTTTTTTCTTTTTTTTTCCATTTTTTTTAAGCATCCATGCCATGTCTTTTATATCTTCCCTCCACGTTGTGTCTTGCTCCTTGCAATTTTCCACTGCTTTGGCAATGTCTGGAAGCTTAGTTTTGGCATGTTTTGGTATTTTGCACTGCTCTGCTATAATCCCGGTCCATTTTCTTAGAGTCACTAAATTGCCCAAATTTCCCAATTTTTTTTTTTTCTCCTCCAATTGCAATTCCTTAGCTGGTATCTCCATTCCAGCCTGTTTGAAAGTCCTTCTTTTCTCTTTTGGCCTTCAGCGGGGATCACTTTTGGCAAGCTTTGCTGCATGTGCCTCCATTTCATAGATATGGGAAAATTTTTTCTTTTTTAATTTTAGATTTTTAAGTGTCCATACCATGTTCCTCCTATCCTCTCCTCCACGTTGTGTCTTCCTCCTTGCCATTTTCCCCTGCTTTGGCAACGTCTGGGAGCTTAGTTTTGGCATGTTTTGGTCCTTTGCAATGCAGCTCATTTCCTCACAGACCATTTCTTGAAGACACTAAAACTCCCAATTTTCTGCATTTTTTTGGCTTTTTTTCAATTGGATTTCATTTGATCCTATCTCCTTTCCAGAGCGTTTGTAAGCCTTTCTTTATGGGGTCGCAAGATTCCGTTTCCTTCCCGAAAGGAAATGAAATTTCCTTTCGGGAAGGGAAACGGAATCTTGCGATTTCAATGGGGACCAAGAGAGGAATCTTTGGTGCATGTCCCTGCCTAGATGACATGCCATGACTTTTGATGCCTTTGACTTTGGGAAAGATTTTTTTCTTTTTTTTTCCATTTTTTTTAAGCATCCATGCCATGTCTTTTATATCTTCCCTCCACGTTGTGTCTTGCTCCTTGCAATTTTCCACTGCTTTGGCAATGTCTGGAAGCTTAGTTTTGGCATGTTTTGGTATTTTGCACTGCTCTGCTATAATCCCGGTCCATTTTCTTAGAGTCACTAAATTGCCAAATTTCCCAAATTTTTTTTTTTTCTCCTCCAATTGCAATTCCTTAGCTGGTATCTCCATTCCAGCCTGTTTGAAAGTCCTTCTTTTCTCTTTTGGCCTTCAGCGGGGATCACTTTTGGCAAGCTTTGCTGCATGTGCCTCCATTTCATAGAATATGGGAAAATTTTTTCTTTTTTAATTTTAGATTTTTAAGTGTCCATACCATGTTCCTCCTATCCTCTCCTCCACGTTGTGTCTTGCTCCTTGCCATTTTCCCCTGCTTTGGCAACGTCTGGGAGCTTAGTTTTGGCATGTTTTGGTCCTTTGCAATGCAGCTATTTCCTCACAGACCATTTCTTGAAGACACTAAAACTCCCAATTTTCTGCATTTTTTGGCTTTTTTTCAATTGGATTTCATTTGATCCTATCTCCTTTCCAGAGCGTTTGTAAGCCTTTCTTTATGGGGTCGCAAGATTCCGTTTCCTTCCCGAAAGGAAATGAAATTCCTTTCGGGAAGGGAAACGGAATCTTGCGATTTCAATGGGGACCAAGAGAGGAATCTTTGGTGCATGTCCCTGCCCTAGATGACATGCCATGACTTTTGATGCCTTTGACTTTGGGAAAGATTTTTTTCTTTTTTTTTTCCATTTTTTTTAAGCATCCATGCCATGTCTTTTATATCTTCCCCTCCACGTTGTGTCTTGCTCCTTGCAATTTTCACTGCTTTGGCAATGTCTGGAAGCTTAGTTTTGGCATGTTTTGGTATTTTGCACTGCTCTGCTATAATCCCGGTCCATTTTCTTAGAGTCACTAAATTGCCCAAATTTCCCAATTTTTTTTTTTTTTCTCTCCAATTGCAATTCGTAGCTGGTATCTCCATTCCAGCCTGTTTGAAAGTCCTTCTTTTCTCTTTTGGCCTTCAGCGGGGATCACTTTTGGCAAGCTTTGCTGCATGTGCCTCCATTTCATAGAATATGGGAAAATTTTCTTTTTTAATTTTAGATTTTTTTAAGTGTCCATACCATGTTCCTCTATCCTCTCCTCCACGTTGTGTCTTGCTCCTTGCCATTTTCCCCTGCTTTGGCAACGTCTGGGAGCTTAGTTTTGGCATGTTTTGGTCCTTTGCAATGCAGCTCATTTCCTCACAGACATTTCTTGAAGACACTAAAACTCCCAATTTTCTGCATTTTTTTGGCTTTTTTTCAATTGGATTTCATTTGATCCTATCTCCTTTCCAGAGCGTTTGTAAGCCTTTCTTTATGGGGTCGCAAGATTCCGTTTCCTTCCCGAAAGGAAATGAAATTTCCTTTCGGGAAGGGAAACGGAATCTTGCGATTTCAATGGGGACCAAGAGAGGAATCTTTGGTGCATGTCCCTGCCCTAGATGACATGCCATGACTTTTGATGCCTTTGACTTTGGGAAAGATTTTTTTCTTTTTTTTTCCATTTTTTTTAAGCATCCATGCCATGTCTTTTATATCTTCCCTCCACGTTGTGTCTTCCTCCTTGCAATTTTCCACTGCTTTGGCAATGTCTGGAAGCTTAGTTTTGGCATGTTTTGGTATTTTGCACTGCTCTGCTATAATCCCGGTCCATTTTCTTAGAGTCACTAAATTGCCCAAATTTCCCAAATTTTTTTTTTTTCCTCCAATTGCAATTCCTTAGCTGGTATCTCCATTCCAGCCTGTTTGAAAGTCCTTCTTTTCTCTTTTGGCCTTCAGCGGGGATCATTTTGGCAAGCTTTGCTGCATGTGCCTCCATTTCATAGAATATGGGAAATTTTTTCTTTTTTTAATTTTAGATTTTTAAGTGTCCATACCATGTTCCTCCTATCTCTCCTCCACGTTGTGTCTTCCTCCTTGCCATTTTCCCCTGCTTTGGCAACGTCTGGGAGCTTAGTTTTGGCATGTTTTGGTCCTTTGCAATGCAGCTCATTTCCTCACAGACCATTTCTTGAAGACACTAAACTCCCAATTTTCTGCATTTTTTTTGGCTTTTTTTCAATTGGATTTCATTTGATCCTATCTCCTTTCCAGAGCGTTTGTAAGCCTTTCTTTATGGGGTCGCAAGATTCCGTTTCCTTCCCGAAAGGAAATGAAATTTCCTTTCGGGAAGGGAAACGGAATCTTGCGATTTCAATGGGGACCAAGAGAGGAATCTTTGGTGCATGTCCCTGCCCTAGATGACATGCCATGACTTTTGATGCCTTTGACTTTGGGAAAGATTTTTTTCTTTTTTTTTCCATTTTTTTTAAGCATCCATGCCATGTCTTTTATATCTTCCCCTCCACGTTGTGTCTTGCTCCTTGCAATTTTCCACTGCTTTGGCAATGTCTGGAAGCTTAGTTTTGGCATGTTTTGGTATTTTGCACTGCTCTGCTATAATCCCGGTCCATTTTCTTAGAGTCACTAAATTGCCCAAATTTCCCAAATTTTTTTTTTTTTCTCCTCCAATTGCAATTCCTTAGCTGGTATCTCCATTCCAGCCTGTTTGAAAGTCCTTCTTTTCTCTTTTGGCCTTCAGCGGGGATCACTTTTGGCAAGCTTTGCTGCATGTGCCTCCATTTCATAGAATATGGGAAAATTTTTTCTTTTTTAATTTTAGATTTTTAAGTGTCCATACCATGTTCCTCCTATCCTCTCCTCCACGTTGTGTCTTGCTCCTTGCATTTTCCCCTGCTTTGGCAACGTCTGGGAGCTTAGTTTTGGCATGTTTTGGTCCTTTGCAATGCAGCTCATTTCCTCACAGACCATTTCTTGAAGACACTAAAACTCCCAATTTTCTGCATTTTTTTGGCTTTTTTTCAATTGGATTTCATTTGATCCTATCTCCTTTCCAGAGCGTTTGTAAGCCTTTCTTTATGGGGTCGCAAGATTCCGTTTCCTTCCCGAAAGGAAATGAAATTCCTTTCGGGAAGGGAAACGGAATCTTGCGATTTCAATGGGGACCAAGAGAGGAATCTTTGGTGCATGTCCCTGCCCTAGATGACATGCCATGACTTTTGATGCCTTTGACTTTGGGAAAGATTTTTTTCTTTTTTTTTCCATTTTTTTTAAGCATCCATGCCATGTCTTTTATATCTTCCCCTCCACGTTGTGTCTTGCTCCTTGCAATTTTCCACTGCTTTGGCAATGTCTGGAAGCTTAGTTTTGGCATGTTTTGGTATTTTGCACTGCTCTGCTATAATCCCGGTCCATTTCTTAGAGTCACTAAATTGCCCAAATTTCCCAAATTTTTTTTTTTTTCCTCCAATTGCAATTCCTTAGCTGGTATCTCCATTCCAGCCTGTTTGAAAGTCCTTCTTTTCTCTTTTGGCCTTCAGCGGGGATCACTTTTGGCAAGCTTTGCTGCATGTGCCTCCATTTCATAGAATATGGGAAAATTTTTTCTTTTTTAATTTTAGGTTTTTTTAAGTGTCCATATCATGTTCCTCATATCCTCTCCTCCACGTTGTGTCTTCCTCCTTGCCATTTTCCCCTGCTTTGGCAACGTCTGGGAGCTTAGTTTTGGCATGTTTTGGTCCTTTGCAATGCAGCTCATTTCCTCACAGACCATTTCTTGAAGACACTAAAACTCCCAATTTTCTGCATTTTTTTGGCTTTTTTTCAATTGGATTTCATTTGATCCTATCTCCTTTCCAGAGCGTTTGTAAGCCTTTCTTTATGGGGTCGCAAGATTCCGTTTCCTTCCCGAAAGGAAATGAAATTTCCTTTCGGGAAGGGAAACGGAATCTTGCGATTTCAATGGGGACCAAGAGAGGAATCTTTGGTGCATGTCCCTGCCCTAGATGACATGCCATGACTTTTGATGCCTTTGACTTTGGGAAAGATTTTTTTCTTTTTTTTTCCATTTTTTTTAAGCATCCATGCCATGTCTTTTATATCTTCCCCTCCACGTTGTGTCTTGCTCCTTGCAATTTTCCACTGCTTTGGCAATGTCTGGAAGCTTAGTTTTGGCATGTTTTGGTATTTTGCACTGCTCTGCTATAATCCCGGTCCATTTTCTTAGAGTCACTAAATTGCCCAAATTTCCCAAATTTTTTTTTTTTCTCCTCCAATTGCAATTCCTTAGCTGGTATCTCCATTCCAGCCTGTTTGAAAGTCCTTCTTTTCTCTTTTGGCCTTCAGCGGGGATCACTTTTGGCAAGCTTTGCTGCATGTGCCTCATTTCATAGAATATGGGAAAATTTTTTCTTTTTTAATTTTAGATTTTTAAGTGTCCATACCATGTTCCTCATATCCTCTCCTCCACGTTGTGTCTTCTCCTTGCCATTTTCCCCTGCTTTGGCAACGTCTGGGAGCTTAGTTTTGGCATGTTTTGGTCCTTTGCAATGCAGCTCATTTCCTCACAGACCATTTCTTGAAGACACTAAAACTCCCAATTTTCTGCATTTTTTGGCTTTTTTTCAATTGGATTTCATTTGATCCTATCTCCTTTCCAGAGCGTTTGTAAGCCTTTCTTTATGGGGTCGCAAGATTCCGTTTCCTTCCGAAAGGAAATGAAATTTCCTTTCGGGAAGGGAAACGGAATCTTGCGATTTCAATGGGGACCAAGAGAGGAATCTTTGGTGCATGTCCCTGCCCTAGATGACATGCCATGACTTTTGATGCCTTTGACTTTTGGAAAGATTTTTTCTTTTTTTTTCCATTTTTTTTAAGCATCCATGCCATGTCTTTTATATCTTCCCTCCACGTTGTGTCTTGCTCCTTGCAATTTTCCACTGCTTTGGCAATGTCTGGAAGCTTAGTTTTGGCATGTTTTGGTATTTTGCACTGCTCTGCTATAATCCCGGTCCATTTTCTTAGAGTCACTAAATTGCCCAAATTTCCCAAATTTTTTTTTTTTTCTCCTCCAATTGCAATTCCGTAGCTGGTATCTCCATTCCAGCCTGTTTGAAAGTCCTTCTTTTCTGTTTGGCCTTCAGCGGGGTATCACTTTTGGCAAGCTTTGCTGCATGTGCCTCCATTTCATAGAATATGGGAAAAATTTTTTCTTTTTTAATTTTAGGTTTTTTAAGTGTCCATACCATGTTCTATCCTTCCCTCCACGTTGTTGTGTCTTCCTCCTTGCCATTTTCCCCTGCTTTGGCAACGTCTGGGAGCTTAGTTTTGGCATGTTTTGGTCCTTTGCAATGCAGCTCATTTCCTCACAGACCATTTCTTGAAGACACTAAAACTCCCAATTTTCTGCATTTTTTTGGCTTTTTTTCAATTGGATTTCATTTGATCCTATCTCCTTTCCAGAGCGTTTGTAAGCCTTTCTTTATGGGGTCGCAAGATTCCGTTTCCTTCCCGAAAGGAAATGAAATTTCCTTTCGGGAAGGGAAACGGAATCTTGCGATTTCAATGGGGACCAAGAGAGGAATCTTTGGTGCATGTCCCTGCCCTAGATGACATGCCATGACTTTTGATGCCTTTGACTTTGGGAAAGATTTTTTTCTTTTTTTTTCCATTTTTTTTAAGCATCCATGCCATGTCTTTTATATCTTCCCCTCCACGTTGTGTCTTGCTCCTTGCAATTTTCCACTGCTTTGGCAATGTCTGGAAGCTTAGTTTTGGCATGTTTTGGTATTTTGCACTGCTCTGCTATAATCCCGGTCCATTTTCTTAGAGTCACTAAATTGCCCAAATTTCCCAAATTTTTTTTTTTTCTCCTCCAATTGCAATTCTTAGCTGGTATCTCCATTCCAGCCTGTTTGAAAGTCCTTCTTTTCTCTTTTGGCTTCAGCGGGGGGATCACTTTTGGCAAGCTTTGCTGCATGTGCCTCCATTTCATAGAATATGGGAAAATTTTTCTTTTTTAATTTTAGATTTTTAAGTGTCCATACCATGTTCCTCCTATCCTCTCCTCCACGTTGTGTCTTCCTCCTTGCATTTTCCCCTGCTTTGGCAACGTCTGGGAGCTTAGTTTTGGCATGTTTTGGTCCTTTGCAATGCAGCTCATTTCCTCACAGACCATTTCTTGAAGACACTAAAACTCCCAATTTTCTGCATTTTTTTGGCTTTTTTTCAATTGGATTTCATTTGATCCTATCTCCTTTCCAGAGCGTTTGTAAGCCTTTCTTTATGGGGTCGCAAGATTCCGTTTCCTTCCGAAAGGAAATGAAATTTCCTTTCGGGAAGGGAAACGGAATCTTGCGATTTCAATGGGGACCAAGAGAGGAATCTTTGGTGCATGTCCCTGCCCTAGATGACATGCCATGACTTTTGATGCCTTTGACTTTGGGAAAGATTTTTTTCTTTTTTTTTCCATTTTTTTTAAGCATCCATGCCATGTCTTTTATATCTTCCCCTCCACGTTTGTGTCTTGCTCCTTGCAATTTTCCACTGCTTTGGCAATGTCTGGAAGCTTAGTTTTGGCATGTTTTGGTATTTTGCAATGCTCTGCTATAATCCCGGTCCATTTTCTTAGAGTCACTAAATTGCCCAAATTTCCCAAATTTTTTTTTTTTCTCCTCCAATTGCAATTCCGTAGCTGGTATCTCCATTCCAGCCTGTTTGAAAGTCCTTCTTTTCTCTTTTGGCCTTCAGCGGGGATCACTTTTGGCAAGCTTTGCTGCATGTGCCTCCATTTCATAGAATATGGGAAAATTTTTTCTTTTTAATTTTAGATTTTTAAGTGTCCATACATGTTCCTCATATCCTCTCCTCCACGTTGTGTCTTCCTCCTTGCCATTTTCCCCTGCTTTGGCAACGTCTGGGAGCTTAGTTTTGGCATGTTTTGGTCCTTTGCAATGCAGCTCATTTCCTCACAGACCATTTCTTGAAGACACTAAAACTCCCAATTTTCTGCATTTTTTTGGCTTTTTTTCAATTGGATTTCATTTGATCCTATCTCCTTTCCAGAGCGTTTGTAAGCCTTTCTTTATGGGGTCGCAAGATTCCGTTTCCTTCCCGAAAGGAAATGAAATTTCCTTTCGGGAAGGGAAACGGAATCTTGCGATTTCAATGGGGACCAAGAGAGGAATCTTTGGTGCATGTCCCTGCCCTAGATGACATGCCATGACTTTTGATGCCTTTGACTTTGGGAAAGATTTTTTTCTTTTTTTTTCCATTTTTTTTAAGCATCCATGCCATGTCTTTTATATCTTCCCCTCCACGTTGTGTCTTGCTCCTTGCAATTTTCCACTGCTTTGGCAATGTCTGGAAGCTTAGTTTTGGCATGTTTTGGTATTTTGCACTGCTCTGCTATAATCCCGGTCCATTTTCTTAGAGTCACTAAATTGCCCAAATTTCCCAAATTTTTTTTTTTCTCCTCCAATTGCAATTCCTTAGCTGGTATCTCCATTCCAGCCTGTTTGAAAGTCCTTCTTTTCTCTTTTGGCCTTCAGCGGGGATCACTTTTGGCAAGCTTTGCTGCATGTGCCTCCATTTCATAGAATATGGGAAAATTTTTTCTTTTTTAATTTTAGTTTTTTAAGTGTCCATACCATGTTCCTCATATCCTCTCCTCCACGTTGTGTCTTGCCTCCTTGCCATTTTCCCCTGCTTTGGCAACGTCTGGGAGCTTAGTTTTGGCATGTTTTGGTCCTTTGCAATGCAGCTCATTTCCTCACAGACCATTTCTTGAAGACACTAAAACTCCCAATTTTCTGCATTTTTTTGGCTTTTTTTCAATTGGATTTCATTTGATCCTATCTCCTTTCCAGAGCGTTTGTAAGCCTTTCTTTATGGGGTCGCAAGATTCCGTTTCCTTCCCGAAAGGAAATGAAATTTCCTTTCGGGAAGGGAAACGGAATCTTGCGATTTCAATGGGGACCAAGAGAGGAATCTTTGGTGCATGTCCCTGCCCTAGATGACATGCCATGACTTTTGATGCCTTTGACTTTGGGAAAGATTTTTTTCTTTTTTTTTCCATTTTTTTAAGCATCCATGCCATGTCTTTTATATCTTCCCCTCCACGTTGTGTCTTGCTCCTTGCAATTTTCACTGCTTTGGCAATGTCTGGAAGCTTAGTTTTGGCATGTTTTGGTATTTTGCACTGCTCTGCTATAATCCCGGTCCATTTCTTATAGTCACTAAATTGCCCAAATTTCCCAAATTTTTTTTTTTCTCCTCCAATTGCAATTCCTTAGCTGGTATCTCCATTCCAGCCTGTTTGAAAGTCCTTCTTTTCTGTTTTGGCCTTCAGCGGGGATCAATTTTGGCAAGCTTTGCTGCATGTGCCTGCCTTTTAATAGCATATGGGGAAATTTTTTCTTTTTTAATTTTAGGTTTTTTTAAGTGTCCATATTATGTTCCTCATACCTTCCCCTCCACGTTGTGTCTTGCTCCTTGCAATTTTCCACTGCTTTGCAATGTCTGGAAGCTTAGTTTTGGCATGTTTTGGTATTTTGCACTGCTCTGCTATAATCCCGGTCCATTTCTATAGAGTCACTAAATTGCCCAAATTTTCCAAATTTTTTTTTTTTCTCCTCCAATGCAATTCCGTAGCTGGTATCTCCATTCCAGCCTGTTTGAAAGTCCTTCTTTTCTTTTTGGCCTTCAGCGGGGATCAATTCTGGCAAGCTTTGCTGCATGTGCCTCCACTTCATAGCATATGGGAAAATTTTTTCTTTTTTAATTTTAGGTTTTTTTAAGTGTCCATACCATGTTCCTCTATCCTCTCCTCCACGTTGTGTCTTCCTCCTTGCCATTTTCCCCTGCTTTGGCAACGTCTGGGAGCTTAGTTTTGGCATGTTTTGGTCCTTTGCAATGCAGCTCATTTCCTCACAGACCATTTCTTGAAGACACTAAAACTCCCAATTTTTGCATTTTTTTGGCTTTTTTTCAATTGGATTTCATTTGATCCTTATCTCTTTCCAGAGCGTTTGTAAGCCTTTCTTTATGGGGTCGCAAGATTCCGTTTCCTTCCGAAAAGAAATGAAATTTCCTTTCGGGAAGGGAAACGGAATCTTGCGATTTCAATGGGGCACCAAGAGAGGAATCTTTGGTGCATGTCCTGCCCTAGATGACAATGCCATGACTTTTGATGCCTTTGACTTTGGGAAAGATTTTTTTCTTGTTTTTTCCATTTTTTTTAAGCATCCATGCCATGTCTTTTATATCTTCCCTCCACGTTGTGTCTTGCTCCTTGCAATTTTCCACTGCTTTGGCAATGTCTGAGAAGCTTAGTTTTGGCATGTTTTGGTATTTTGCACTGCTCTGCTATAATCCGGTCCATTTTTTAGAGTCACTAAATTGCCCAAATTTCCCAAATTTTTTTTTTTCTCCTCCAATTGCAATTCCGTAGGGGTATCTCCATTCCAGCCTGTTTGAAAGTCCTTCTTTTCTCTTTTGGCCTTCAGCGGGGATCAATTTGGCCAAGCTTTGCTGCATGTGCCTCCATTTCTTCATTGAATTGGGAAATTTTTTTCTTTTTTAATTTAGATTTTTAAGTGTCCATT